>NW_028175878.1:180000-215000 GCF_949987555.1 Borostomias antarcticus
GTGAGCGTGCATTAATGGGGAAAAAGAAGACGGCCAGCGAGAGCGAGTGGAAAGTGTTTTTGTTGAGTGGAAAGTGTTTTTGTTGAGTGGAAAGTGTTTTTGTTGAGTGGAAAGTGTTTTTGTTGAGTGGAAAGCGTTTGGCTTCCTAATCGATTTAGGAGACACATGCCAAAACATGGGCGCAGCGGTTTCCTTGGCCACCTGAAGGGCAGGTGCTGGCAGAAGCAAACGGCAGCACTTTCAGTGACATGTCACAAGATGACAGTGGAGAGCTACAGTAGCTAACTATGCTAGTGCCAGCTAGTAAAAACAGCAACCAGGCTAGCTAGATAATGGATGGAGGGAAAATGTGGCATTTACAAGACAATCAGGCAAAGCCCTTTTCAACCCCCTGCCCGTTTTCCCGCCTTTTTAGATATATATATATATATATATATATATATATATATATATATAAAGATTCTGTCGTTGTCAGCTCTGATATGTGCTCCATAGGGGGACTCTCCATCACATATGAGTCCCCCTATATCACAAATTCAAGGTATTTTGGGGAGGCTTTGCTCAAGGGGGCGGAGACTGCTTGAAAGCAAGTGTCCTGGGGAGGGGCTCATTGACCTTTGCCCCAGGCGATATTTGACAGCACCCAAGGGGGCGCACCCGGGCAGGGTGCAGTAATGGGGTTATCGCTTCTCGGCCTTTTGGCTAAGATCAAGTGTAGTATCTGTTCTTATCAGTTTAATATCTGATATGTCCCCCAGAGGGGGACTACATATTAAACGGATTTTTAGGACAGGGAGACGGAAAAGGGGCTTGCTCCATCCGCTCCACGCATCGACCCGGTATTGCAGCGCCTCCGGGAACGGTGCACCCTCCTCTTTGTGTTGAAAAGCAAAAGCCCAGTGAGCGTGCATTAATGGGGAAAAAGAAGACGGCCAGCGAGAGCGAGTGGAAAGTGTTTTTGTTGAGTGGAAAGTGTTTTTGTTGAGTGGAAAGTGTTTTTGTTGAGTGGAAAGTGTTTTTGTTGAGTGGAAAGCGTTTGGCTTCCTAATCGATTTAGGAGACACATGCCAAAACATGGGCGCAGCGGTTTCCTTGGCCACCTGAAGGGCAGGTGCTGGCAGAAGCAAACGGCAGCACTTTCAGTGACATGTCACAAGATGACAGTGGAGAGCTACAGTAGCTAACTATGCTAGTGCCAGCTAGTAAAAACAGCAACCAGGCTAGCTAGATAATGGATGGAGGGAAAATGTGGCATTTACAAGACAATCAGGCAAAGCCCTTTTCAACCCCCTGCCCGTTTTCCCGCCTTTTTAGATATATATATATATATATATATATATATATATATATATATAAAGATTCTGTCGTTGTCAGCTCTGATATGTGCTCCATAGGGGGACTCTCCATCACATATGAGTCCCCCTATATCACAAATTCAAGGTATTTTGGGGAGGCTTTGCTCAAGGGGGCGGAGACTGCTTGAAAGCAAGTGTCCTGGGGAGGGGCTCATTGACCTTTGCCCCAGGCGATATTGGACAGCACCCAAGGGGGCGCACCCGGGCAGGGTGCAGTAATGGGGTTATCGCTTCTCGGCCTTTTGGCTAAGATCAAGTGTAGTATCTGTTCTTATCAGTTTAATATCTGATATGTCCCCCAGAGGGGGACTACATATTAAACGGATTTTTAGGACAGGGAGACGGAAAAGGGGCTTGCTCCATCCGCTCCACGCATCGACCCGGTATTGCAGCGCCTCCGGGAACGGTGCACCCTCCTCTTTGTGTTGAAAAGCAAAAGCCCAGTGAGCGTGCATTAATGGGGAAAAAGAAGACGGCCAGCGAGAGCGAGTGGAAAGTGTTTTTGTTGAGTGGAAAGTGTTTTTGTTGAGTGGAAAGTGTTTTTGTTGAGTGGAAAGTGTTTTTGTTGAGTGGAAAGCGTTTGGCTTCCTAATCGATTTAGGAGACACATGCCAAAACATGGGCGCAGCGGTTTCCTTGGCCACCTGAAGGGCAGGTGCTGGCAGAAGCAAACGGCAGCACTTTCAGTGACATGTCACAAGATGACAGTGGAGAGCTACAGTAGCTAACTATGCTAGTGCCAGCTAGTAAAAACAGCAACCAGGCTAGCTAGATAATGGATGGAGGGAAAATGTGGCATTTACAAGACAATCAGGCAAAGCCCTTTTCAACCCCCTGCCCGTTTTCCCGCCTTTTTAGATATATATATATATATATATATATATATATATATATATATAAAGATTCTGTCGTTGTCAGCTCTGATATGTGCTCCATAGGGGGACTCTCCATCACATATGAGTCCCCCTATATCACAAATTCAAGGTATTTTGGGGAGGCTTTGCTCAAGGGGGCGGAGACTGCTTGAAAGCAAGTGTCCTGGGGAGGGGCTCATTGACCTTTGCCCCAGGCGATATTGGACAGCACCCAAGGGGGCGCACCCGGGCAGGGTGCAGTAATGGGGTTATCGCTTCTCGGCCTTTTGGCTAAGATCAAGTGTAGTATCTGTTCTTATCAGTTTAATATCTGATATGTCCCCCAGAGGGGGACTACATATTAAACGGATTTTTAGGACAGGGAGACGGAAAAGGGGCTTGCTCCATCCGCTCCACGCATCGACCCGGTATTGCAGCGCCTCCGGGAACGGTGCACCCTCCTCTTTGTGTTGAAAAGCAAAAGCCCAGTGAGCGTGCATTAATGGGGAAAAAGAAGACGGCCAGCGAGAGCGAGTGGAAAGTGTTTTTGTTGAGTGGAAAGTGTTTTTGTTGAGTGGAAAGTGTTTTTGTTGAGTGGAAAGTGTTTTTGTTGAGTGGAAAGCGTTTGGCTTCCTAATCGATTTAGGAGACACATGCCAAAACATGGGCGCAGCGGTTTCCTTGGCCACCTGAAGGGCAGGTGCTGGCAGAAGCAAACGGCAGCACTTTCAGTGACATGTCACAAGATGACAGTGGAGAGCTACAGTAGCTAACTATGCTAGTGCCAGCTAGTAAAAACAGCAACCAGGCTAGCTAGATAATGGATGGAGGGAAAATGTGGCATTTACAAGACAATCAGGCAAAGCCCTTTTCAACCCCCTGCCCGTTTTCCCGCCTTTTTAGATATATATATATATATATATATATATATATATATATATTTAATTATTTATTTATTTATTTATTTATATATATATATATATATATAAAGATTCTGTCGTTGTCAGCTCTGATATGTGCTCCATAGGGGGACTCTCCATCACATATGAGTCCCCCTATATCACAAATTCAAGGTATTTTGGGGAGGCTTTGCTCAAGGGGGCGGAGACTGCTTGAAAGCAAGTGTCCTGGGGAGGGGCTCATTGACCTTTGCCCCAGGCGATATTGGACAGCACCCAAGGGGGCGCACCCGGGCAGGGTGCAGTAATGGGGTTATCGCTTCTCGGCCTTTTGGCTAAGATCAAGTGTAGTATCTGTTCTTATCAGTTTAATATCTGATATGTCCCCCCAGAGGGGGACTACATATTAAACGGATTTTTAGGACAGGGAGACGGAAAAGGGGCTTGCTCCATCCGCTCCACGCATCGACCCGGTATTGCAGCGCCTCCGGGAACGGTGCACCCTCCTCTTTGTGTTGAAAAGCAAAAGCCCAGTGAGCGTGCATTAATGGGGAAAAAGAAGACGGCCAGCGAGAGCGAGTGGAAAGTGTTTTTGTTGAGTGGAAAGTGTTTTTGTTGAGTGGAAAGTGTTTTTGTTGAGTGGAAAGTGTTTTTGTTGAGTGGAAAGCGTTTGGCTTCCTAATCGATTTAGGAGACACATGCCAAAACATGGGCGCAGCGGTTTCCTTGGCCACCTGAAGGGCAGGTGCTGGCAGAAGCAAACGGCAGCACTTTCAGTGACATGTCACAAGATGACAGTGGAGAGCTACAGTAGCTAACTATGCTAGTGCCAGCTAGTAAAAACAGCAACCAGGCTAGCTAGATAATGGATGGAGGGAAAATGTGGCATTTACAAGACAATCAGGCAAAGCCCTTTTCAACCCCCTGCCCGTTTTCCCGCCTTTTTAGATATATATATATATATATATATATTTAATTATTTATTTATTTATTTATTTATATATATATATATATATAAAGATTCTGTCGTTGTCAGCTCTGATATGTGCTCCATAGGGGGACTCTCCATCACATATGAGTCCCCCTATATCACAAATTCAAGGTATTTTGGGGAGGCTTTGCTCAAGGGGGCGGAGACTGCTTGAAAGCAAGTGTCCTGGGGAGGGGCTCATTGACCTTTGCCCCAGGCGATATTGGACAGCACCCAAGGGGGCGCACCCGGGCAGGGTGCAGTAATGGGGTTATCGCTTCTCGGCCTTTTGGCTAAGATCAAGTGTAGTATCTGTTCTTATCAGTTTAATATCTGATATGTCCCCCAGAGGGGGACTACATATTAAACGGATTTTTAGGACAGGGAGACGGAAAAGGGGCTTGCTCCATCCGCTCCACGCATCGACCCGGTATTGCAGCGCCTCCGGGAACGGTGCACCCTCCTCTTTGTGTTGAAAAGCAAAAGCCCAGTGAGCGTGCATTAATGGGGAAAAAGAAGACGGCCAGCGAGAGCGAGTGGAAAGTGTTTTTGTTGAGTGGAAAGTGTTTTTGTTGAGTGGAAAGTGTTTTTGTTGAGTGGAAAGTGTTTTTGTTGAGTGGAAAGCGTTTGGCTTCCTAATCGATTTAGGAGACACATGCCAAAACATGGGCGCAGCGGTTTCCTTGGCCACCTGAAGGGCAGGTGCTGGCAGAAGCAAACGGCAGCACTTTCAGTGACATGTCACAAGATGACAGTGGAGAGCTACAGTAGCTAACTATGCTAGTGCCAGCTAGTAAAAACAGCAACCAGGCTAGCTAGATAATGGATGGAGGGAAAATGTGGCATTTACAAGACAATCAGGCAAAGCCCTTTTCAACCCCCTGCCCGTTTTCCCGCCTTTTTAGATATATATATATATATATATATATATTTAATTATTTATTTATTTATTTATTTATATATATATATAAAGATTCTGTCGTTGTCAGCTCTGATATGTGCTCCATAGGGGGACTCTCCATCACATATGAGTCCCCCTATATCACAAATTCAAGGTATTTTGGGGAGGCTTTGCTCAAGGGGGCGGAGACTGCTTGAAAGCAAGTGTCCTGGGGAGGGGCTCATTGACCTTTGCCCCAGGCGATATTTGACAGCACCCAAGGGGGCGCACCCGGGCAGGGTGCAGTAATGGGGTTATCGCTTCTCGGCCTTTTGGCTAAGATCAAGTGTAGTATCTGTTCTTATCAGTTTAATATCTGATATGTCCCCCAGAGGGGGACTACATATTAAACGGATTTTTAGGACAGGGAGACGGAAAAGGGGCTTGCTCCATCCGCTCCACGCATCGACCCGGTATTGCAGCGCCTCCGGGAACGGTGCACCCTCCTCTTTGTGTTGAAAAGCAAAAGCCCAGTGAGCGTGCATTAATGGGGAAAAAGAAGACGGCCAGCGAGAGCGAGTGGAAAGTGTTTTTGTTGAGTGGAAAGTGTTTTTGTTGAGTGGAAAGTGTTTTTGTTGAGTGGAAAGTGTTTTTGTTGAGTGGAAAGCGTTTGGCTTCCTAATCGATTTAGGAGACACATGCCAAAACATGGGCGCAGCGGTTTCCTTGGCCACCTGAAGGGCAGGTGCTGGCAGAAGCAAACGGCAGCACTTTCAGTGACATGTCACAAGATGACAGTGGAGAGCTACAGTAGCTAACTATGCTAGTGCCAGCTAGTAAAAACAGCAACCAGGCTAGCTAGATAATGGATGGAGGGAAAATGTGGCATTTACAAGACAATCAGGCAAAGCCCTTTTCAACCCCCTGCCCGTTTTCCCGCCTTTTTAGATAGATATATATATATATATATATATATATATATATATATATATATATATTTAATTATTTATTTATTTATTTATTTATATATATATATATATATATAAAGATTCTGTCGTTGTCAGCTCTGATATGTGCTCCATAGGGGGACTCTCCATCACATATGAGTCCCCCTATATCACAAATTCAAGGTATTTTGGGGAGGCTTTGCTCAAGGGGGCGGAGACTGCTTGAAAGCAAGTGTCCTGGGGAGGGGCTCATTGACCTTTGCCCCAGGCGATATTGGACAGCACCCAAGGGGGCGCACCCGGGCAGGGTGCAGTAATGGGGTTATCGCTTCTCGGCCTTTTGGCTAAGATCAAGTGTAGTATCTGTTCTTATCAGTTTAATATCTGATATGTCCCCCAGAGGGGGTCTACATATTAAACGGATTTTTAGGACAGGGAGACGGAAAAGGGGCTTGCTCCATCCGCTCCACGCATCGACCCGGTATTGCAGCGCCTCCGGGAACGGTGCACCCTCCTCTTTGTGTTGAAAAGCAAAAGCCCAGTGAGCGTGCATTAATGGGGAAAAAGAAGACGGCCAGCGAGAGCGAGTGGAAAGTGTTTTTGTTGAGTGGAAAGTGTTTTTGTTGAGTGGAAAGTGTTTTTGTTGAGTGGAAAGTGTTTTTGTTGAGTGGAAAGCGTTTGGCTTCCTAATCGATTTAGGAGACACATGCCAAAACATGGGCGCAGCGGTTTCCTTGGCCACCTGAAGGGCAGGTGCTGGCAGAAGCAAACGGCAGCACTTTCAGTGACATGTCACAAGATGACAGTGGAGAGCTACAGTAGCTAACTATGCTAGTGCCAGCTAGTAAAAACAGCAACCAGGCTAGCTAGATAATGGATGGAGGGAAAATGTGGCATTTACAAGACAATCAGGCAAAGCCCTTTTCAACCCCCTGCCCGTTTTCCCGCCTTTTTAGATATATATATATATATATATATATTTAATTATTTATTTATTTATTTATTTATATATATATATATATATAAAGATTCTGTCGTTGTCAGCTCTGATATGTGCTCCATAGGGGGACTCTCCATCACATATGAGTCCCCCTATATCACAAATTCAAGGTATTTTGGGGAGGCTTTGCTCAAGGGGGCGGAGACTGCTTGAAAGCAAGTGTCCTGGGGAGGGGCTCATTGACCTTTGCCCCAGGCGATATTTGACAGCACCCAAGGGGGCGCACCCGGGCAGGGTGCAGTAATGGGGTTATCGCTTCTCGGCCTTTTGGCTAAGATCAAGTGTAGTATCTGTTCTTATCAGTTTAATATCTGATATGTCCCCCAGAGGGGGACTACATATTAAACGGATTTTTAGGACAGGGAGACGGAAAAGGGGCTTGCTCCATCCGCTCCACGCATCGACCCGGTATTGCAGCGCCTCCGGGAACGGTGCACCCTCCTCTTTGTGTTGAAAAGCAAAAGCCCAGTGAGCGTGCATTAATGGGGAAAAAGAAGACGGCCAGCGAGAGCGAGTGGAAAGTGTTTTTGTTGAGTGGAAAGTGTTTTTGTTGAGTGGAAAGTGTTTTTGTTGAGTGGAAAGTGTTTTTGTTGAGTGGAAAGCGTTTGGCTTCCTAATCGATTTAGGAGACACATGCCAAAACATGGGCGCAGCGGTTTCCTTGGCCACCTGAAGGGCAGGTGCTGGCAGAAGCAAACGGCAGCACTTTCAGTGACATGTCACAAGATGACAGTGGAGAGCTACAGTAGCTAACTATGCTAGTGCCAGCTAGTAAAAACAGCAACCAGGCTAGCTAGATAATGGATGGAGGGAAAATGTGGCATTTACAAGACAATCAGGCAAAGCCCTTTTCAACCCCCTGCCCGTTTTCCCGCCTTTTTAGATATATATATATATATATATATATATTTAATTATTTATTTATTTATTTATTTATATATATATATAAAGATTCTGTCGTTGTCAGCTCTGATATGTGCTCCATAGGGGGACTCTCCATCACATATGAGTCCCCCTATATCACAAATTCAAGGTATTTTGGGGAGGCTTTGCTCAAGGGGGCGGAGACTGCTTGAAAGCAAGTGTCCTGGGGAGGGGCTCATTGACCTTTGCCCCAGGCGATATTGGACAGCACCCAAGGGGGCGCACCCGGGCAGGGTGCAGTAATGGGGTTATCGCTTCTCGGCCTTTTGGCTAAGATCAAGTGTAGTATCTGTTCTTATCAGTTTAATATCTGATATGTCCCCCAGAGGGGGACTACATATTAAACGGATTTTTAGGACAGGGAGACGGAAAAGGGGCTTGCTCCATCCGCTCCACGCATCGACCCGGTATTGCAGCGCCTCCGGGAACGGTGCACCCTCCTCTTTGTGTTGAAAAGCAAAAGCCCAGTGAGCGTGCATTAATGGGGAAAAAGAAGACGGCCAGCGAGAGCGAGTGGAAAGTGTTTTTGTTGAGTGGAAAGTGTTTTTGTTGAGTGGAAAGTGTTTTTGTTGAGTGGAAAGTGTTTTTGTTGAGTGGAAAGCGTTTGGCTTCCTAATCGATTTAGGAGACACATGCCAAAACATGGGCGCAGCGGTTTCCTTGGCCACCTGAAGGGCAGGTGCTGGCAGAAGCAAACGGCAGCACTTTCAGTGACATGTCACAAGATGACAGTGGAGAGCTACAGTAGCTAACTATGCTAGTGCCAGCTAGTAAAAACAGCAACCAGGCTAGCTAGATAATGGATGGAGGGAAAATGTGGCATTTACAAGACAATCAGGCAAAGCCCTTTTCAACCCCCTGCCCGTTTTCCCGCCTTTTTAGATATATATATATATATATATATATATATATATATATATATATTTAATTATTTATTTATTTATTTATTTATATATATATATATATATATAAAGATTCTGTCGTTGTCAGCTCTGATATGTGCTCCATAGGGGGACTCTCCATCACATATGAGTCCCCCTATATCACAAATTCAAGGTATTTTGGGGAGGCTTTGCTCAAGGGGGCGGAGACTGCTTGAAAGCAAGTGTCCTGGGGAGGGGCTCATTGACCTTTGCCCCAGGCGATATTTGACAGCACCCAAGGGGGCGCACCCGGGCAGGGTGCAGTAATGGGGTTATCGCTTCTCGGCCTTTTGGCTAAGATCAAGTGTAGTATCTGTTCTTATCAGTTTAATATCTGATATGTCCCCCAGAGGGGGACTACATATTAAACGGATTTTTAGGACAGGGAGACGGAAAAGGGGCTTGCTCCATCCGCTCCACGCATCGACCCGGTATTGCAGCGCCTCCGGGAACGGTGCACCCTCCTCTTTGTGTTGAAAAGCAAAAGCCCAGTGAGCGTGCATTAATGGGGAAAAAGAAGACGGCCAGCGAGAGCGAGTGGAAAGTGTTTTTGTTGAGTGGAAAGTGTTTTTGTTGAGTGGAAAGTGTTTTTGTTGAGTGGAAAGTGTTTTTGTTGAGTGGAAAGCGTTTGGCTTCCTAATCGATTTAGGAGACACATGCCAAAACATGGGCGCAGCGGTTTCCTTGGCCACCTGAAGGGCAGGTGCTGGCAGAAGCAAACGGCAGCACTTTCAGTGACATGTCACAAGATGACAGTGGAGAGCTACAGTAGCTAACTATGCTAGTGCCAGCTAGTAAAAACAGCAACCAGGCTAGCTAGATAATGGATGGAGGGAAAATGTGGCATTTACAAGACAATCAGGCAAAGCCCTTTTCAACCCCCTGCCCGTTTTCCCGCCTTTTTAGATAGATATATATATATATATATATATATATATATATATATATATTTAATTATTTATTTATTTATTTATTTATATATATATATATATATATAAAGATTCTGTCGTTGTCAGCTCTGATATGTGCTCCATAGGGGGACTCTCCATCACATATGAGTCCCCCTATATCACAAATTCAAGGTATTTTGGGGAGGCTTTGCTCAAGGGGGCGGAGACTGCTTGAAAGCAAGTGTCCTGGGGAGGGGCTCATTGACCTTTGCCCCAGGCGATATTGGACAGCACCCAAGGGGGCGCACCCGGGCAGGGTGCAGTAATGGGGTTATCGCTTCTCGGCCTTTTGGCTAAGATCAAGTGTAGTATCTGTTCTTATCAGTTTAATATCTGATATGTCCCCCAGAGGGGGTCTACATATTAAACGGATTTTTAGGACAGGGAGACGGAAAAGGGGCTTGCTCCATCCGCTCCACGCATCGACCCGGTATTGCAGCGCCTCCGGGAACGGTGCACCCTCCTCTTTGTGTTGAAAAGCAAAAGCCCAGTGAGCGTGCATTAATGGGGAAAAAGAAGACGGCCAGCGAGAGCGAGTGGAAAGTGTTTTTGTTGAGTGGAAAGTGTTTTTGTTGAGTGGAAAGTGTTTTTGTTGAGTGGAAAGTGTTTTTGTTGAGTGGAAAGCGTTTGGCTTCCTAATCGATTTAGGAGACACATGCCAAAACATGGGCGCAGCGGTTTCCTTGGCCACCTGAAGGGCAGGTGCTGGCAGAAGCAAACGGCAGCACTTTCAGTGACATGTCACAAGATGACAGTGGAGAGCTACAGTAGCTAACTATGCTAGTGCCAGCTAGTAAAAACAGCAACCAGGCTAGCTAGATAATGGATGGAGGGAAAATGTGGCATTTACAAGACAATCAGGCAAAGCCCTTTTCAACCCCCTGCCCGTTTTCCCGCCTTTTTAGATATATATATATATATATATATATTTAATTATTTATTTATTTATTTATTTATATATATATATATATATAAAGATTCTGTCGTTGTCAGCTCTGATATGTGCTCCATAGGGGGACTCTCCATCACATATGAGTCCCCCTATATCACAAATTCAAGGTATTTTGGGGAGGCTTTGCTCAAGGGGGCGGAGACTGCTTGAAAGCAAGTGTCCTGGGGAGGGGCTCATTGACCTTTGCCCCAGGCGATATTGGACAGCACCCAAGGGGGCGCACCCGGGCAGGGTGCAGTAATGGGGTTATCGCTTCTCGGCCTTTTGGCTAAGATCAAGTGTAGTATCTGTTCTTATCAGTTTAATATCTGATATGTCCCCCAGAGGGGGACTACATATTAAACGGATTTTTAGGACAGGGAGACGGAAAAGGGGCTTGCTCCATCCGCTCCACGCATCGACCCGGTATTGCAGCGCCTCCGGGAACGGTGCACCCTCCTCTTTGTGTTGAAAAGCAAAAGCCCAGTGAGCGTGCATTAATGGGGAAAAAGAAGACGGCCAGCGAGAGCGAGTGGAAAGTGTTTTTGTTGAGTGGAAAGTGTTTTTGTTGAGTGGAAAGTGTTTTTGTTGAGTGGAAAGTGTTTTTGTTGAGTGGAAAGCGTTTGGCTTCCTAATCGATTTAGGAGACACATGCCAAAACATGGGCGCAGCGGTTTCCTTGGCCACCTGAAGGGCAGGTGCTGGCAGAAGCAAACGGCAGCACTTTCAGTGACATGTCACAAGATGACAGTGGAGAGCTACAGTAGCTAACTATGCTAGTGCCAGCTAGTAAAAACAGCAACCAGGCTAGCTAGATAATGGATGGAGGGAAAATGTGGCATTTACAAGACAATCAGGCAAAGCCCTTTTCAACCCCCTGCCCGTTTTCCCGCCTTTTTAGATATATATATATATATATATATATATTTAATTATTTATTTATTTATTTATTTATATATATATATAAAGATTCTGTCGTTGTCAGCTCTGATATGTGCTCCATAGGGGGACTCTCCATCACATATGAGTCCCCCTATATCACAAATTCAAGGTATTTTGGGGAGGCTTTGCTCAAGGGGGCGGAGACTGCTTGAAAGCAAGTGTCCTGGGGAGGGGCTCATTGACCTTTGCCCCAGGCGATATTTGACAGCACCCAAGGGGGCGCACCCGGGCAGGGTGCAGTAATGGGGTTATCGCTTCTCGGCCTTTTGGCTAAGATCAAGTGTAGTATCTGTTCTTATCAGTTTAATATCTGATATGTCCCCCAGAGGGGGACTACATATTAAACGGATTTTTAGGACAGGGAGACGGAAAAGGGGCTTGCTCCATCCGCTCCACGCATCGACCCGGTATTGCAGCGCCTCCGGGAACGGTGCACCCTCCTCTTTGTGTTGAAAAGCAAAAGCCCAGTGAGCGTGCATTAATGGGGAAAAAGAAGACGGCCAGCGAGAGCGAGTGGAAAGTGTTTTTGTTGAGTGGAAAGTGTTTTTGTTGAGTGGAAAGTGTTTTTGTTGAGTGGAAAGTGTTTTTGTTGAGTGGAAAGCGTTTGGCTTCCTAATCGATTTAGGAGACACATGCCAAAACATGGGCGCAGCGGTTTCCTTGGCCACCTGAAGGGCAGGTGCTGGCAGAAGCAAACGGCAGCACTTTCAGTGACATGTCACAAGATGACAGTGGAGAGCTACAGTAGCTAACTATGCTAGTGCCAGCTAGTAAAAACAGCAACCAGGCTAGCTAGATAATGGATGGAGGGAAAATGTGGCATTTACAAGACAATCAGGCAAAGCCCTTTTCAACCCCCTGCCCGTTTTCCCGCCTTTTTAGATATATATATATATATATATATATATATATATATATATATAAAGATTCTGTCGTTGTCAGCTCTGATATGTGCTCCATAGGGGGACTCTCCATCACATATGAGTCCCCCTATATCACAAATTCAAGGTATTTTGGGGAGGCTTTGCTCAAGGGGGCGGAGACTGCTTGAAAGCAAGTGTCCTGGGGAGGGGCTCATTGACCTTTGCCCCAGGCGATATTGGACAGCACCCAAGGGGGCGCACCCGGGCAGGGTGCAGTAATGGGGTTATCGCTTCTCGGCCTTTTGGCTAAGATCAAGTGTAGTATCTGTTCTTATCAGTTTAATATCTGATATGTCCCCCAGAGGGGGACTACATATTAAACGGATTTTTAGGACAGGGAGACGGAAAAGGGGCTTGCTCCATCCGCTCCACGCATCGACCCGGTATTGCAGCGCCTCCGGGAACGGTGCACCCTCCTCTTTGTGTTGAAAAGCAAAAGCCCAGTGAGCGTGCATTAATGGGGAAAAAGAAGACGGCCAGCGAGAGCGAGTGGAAAGTGTTTTTGTTGAGTGGAAAGTGTTTTTGTTGAGTGGAAAGTGTTTTTGTTGAGTGGAAAGTGTTTTTGTTGAGTGGAAAGCGTTTGGCTTCCTAATCGATTTAGGAGACACATGCCAAAACATGGGCGCAGCGGTTTCCTTGGCCACCTGAAGGGCAGGTGCTGGCAGAAGCAAACGGCAGCACTTTCAGTGACATGTCACAAGATGACAGTGGAGAGCTACAGTAGCTAACTATGCTAGTGCCAGCTAGTAAAAACAGCAACCAGGCTAGCTAGATAATGGATGGAGGGAAAATGTGGCATTTACAAGACAATCAGGCAAAGCCCTTTTCAACCCCCTGCCCGTTTTCCCGCCTTTTTAGATATATATATATATATATATATATATATATATATATATTTAATTATTTATTTATTTATTTATTTATATATATATATATATATATAAAGATTCTGTCGTTGTCAGCTCTGATATGTGCTCCATAGGGGGACTCTCCATCACATATGAGTCCCCCTATATCACAAATTCAAGGTATTTTGGGGAGGCTTTGCTCAAGGGGGCGGAGACTGCTTGAAAGCAAGTGTCCTGGGGAGGGGCTCATTGACCTTTGCCCCAGGCGATATTGGACAGCACCCAAGGGGGCGCACCCGGGCAGGGTGCAGTAATGGGGTTATCGCTTCTCGGCCTTTTGGCTAAGATCAAGTGTAGTATCTGTTCTTATCAGTTTAATATCTGATATGTCCCCCCAGAGGGGGACTACATATTAAACGGATTTTTAGGACAGGGAGACGGAAAAGGGGCTTGCTCCATCCGCTCCACGCATCGACCCGGTATTGCAGCGCCTCCGGGAACGGTGCACCCTCCTCTTTGTGTTGAAAAGCAAAAGCCCAGTGAGCGTGCATTAATGGGGAAAAAGAAGACGGCCAGCGAGAGCGAGTGGAAAGTGTTTTTGTTGAGTGGAAAGTGTTTTTGTTGAGTGGAAAGTGTTTTTGTTGAGTGGAAAGTGTTTTTGTTGAGTGGAAAGCGTTTGGCTTCCTAATCGATTTAGGAGACACATGCCAAAACATGGGCGCAGCGGTTTCCTTGGCCACCTGAAGGGCAGGTGCTGGCAGAAGCAAACGGCAGCACTTTCAGTGACATGTCACAAGATGACAGTGGAGAGCTACAGTAGCTAACTATGCTAGTGCCAGCTAGTAAAAACAGCAACCAGGCTAGCTAGATAATGGATGGAGGGAAAATGTGGCATTTACAAGACAATCAGGCAAAGCCCTTTTCAACCCCCTGCCCGTTTTCCCGCCTTTTTAGATATATATATATATATATATATATTTAATTATTTATTTATTTATTTATTTATATATATATATATATATAAAGATTCTGTCGTTGTCAGCTCTGATATGTGCTCCATAGGGGGACTCTCCATCACATATGAGTCCCCCTATATCACAAATTCAAGGTATTTTGGGGAGGCTTTGCTCAAGGGGGCGGAGACTGCTTGAAAGCAAGTGTCCTGGGGAGGGGCTCATTGACCTTTGCCCCAGGCGATATTGGACAGCACCCAAGGGGGCGCACCCGGGCAGGGTGCAGTAATGGGGTTATCGCTTCTCGGCCTTTTGGCTAAGATCAAGTGTAGTATCTGTTCTTATCAGTTTAATATCTGATATGTCCCCCAGAGGGGGACTACATATTAAACGGATTTTTAGGACAGGGAGACGGAAAAGGGGCTTGCTCCATCCGCTCCACGCATCGACCCGGTATTGCAGCGCCTCCGGGAACGGTGCACCCTCCTCTTTGTGTTGAAAAGCAAAAGCCCAGTGAGCGTGCATTAATGGGGAAAAAGAAGACGGCCAGCGAGAGCGAGTGGAAAGTGTTTTTGTTGAGTGGAAAGTGTTTTTGTTGAGTGGAAAGTGTTTTTGTTGAGTGGAAAGTGTTTTTGTTGAGTGGAAAGCGTTTGGCTTCCTAATCGATTTAGGAGACACATGCCAAAACATGGGCGCAGCGGTTTCCTTGGCCACCTGAAGGGCAGGTGCTGGCAGAAGCAAACGGCAGCACTTTCAGTGACATGTCACAAGATGACAGTGGAGAGCTACAGTAGCTAACTATGCTAGTGCCAGCTAGTAAAAACAGCAACCAGGCTAGCTAGATAATGGATGGAGGGAAAATGTGGCATTTACAAGACAATCAGGCAAAGCCCTTTTCAACCCCCTGCCCGTTTTCCCGCCTTTTTAGATATATATATATATATATATATATATTTAATTATTTATTTATTTATTTATTTATATATATATATAAAGATTCTGTCGTTGTCAGCTCTGATATGTGCTCCATAGGGGGACTCTCCATCACATATGAGTCCCCCTATATCACAAATTCAAGGTATTTTGGGGAGGCTTTGCTCAAGGGGGCGGAGACTGCTTGAAAGCAAGTGTCCTGGGGAGGGGCTCATTGACCTTTGCCCCAGGCGATATTTGACAGCACCCAAGGGGGCGCACCCGGGCAGGGTGCAGTAATGGGGTTATCGCTTCTCGGCCTTTTGGCTAAGATCAAGTGTAGTATCTGTTCTTATCAGTTTAATATCTGATATGTCCCCCAGAGGGGGACTACATATTAAACGGATTTTTAGGACAGGGAGACGGAAAAGGGGCTTGCTCCATCCGCTCCACGCATCGACCCGGTATTGCAGCGCCTCCGGGAACGGTGCACCCTCCTCTTTGTGTTGAAAAGCAAAAGCCCAGTGAGCGTGCATTAATGGGGAAAAAGAAGACGGCCAGCGAGAGCGAGTGGAAAGTGTTTTTGTTGAGTGGAAAGTGTTTTTGTTGAGTGGAAAGTGTTTTTGTTGAGTGGAAAGTGTTTTTGTTGAGTGGAAAGCGTTTGGCTTCCTAATCGATTTAGGAGACACATGCCAAAACATGGGCGCAGCGGTTTCCTTGGCCACCTGAAGGGCAGGTGCTGGCAGAAGCAAACGGCAGCACTTTCAGTGACATGTCACAAGATGACAGTGGAGAGCTACAGTAGCTAACTATGCTAGTGCCAGCTAGTAAAAACAGCAACCAGGCTAGCTAGATAATGGATGGAGGGAAAATGTGGCATTTACAAGACAATCAGGCAAAGCCCTTTTCAACCCCCTGCCCGTTTTCCCGCCTTTTTAGATAGATATATATATATATATATATATATATATATATATATATATATATATATTTAATTATTTATTTATTTATTTATTTATATATATATATATATATATAAAGATTCTGTCGTTGTCAGCTCTGATATGTGCTCCATAGGGGGACTCTCCATCACATATGAGTCCCCCTATATCACAAATTCAAGGTATTTTGGGGAGGCTTTGCTCAAGGGGGCGGAGACTGCTTGAAAGCAAGTGTCCTGGGGAGGGGCTCATTGACCTTTGCCCCAGGCGATATTGGACAGCACCCAAGGGGGCGCACCCGGGCAGGGTGCAGTAATGGGGTTATCGCTTCTCGGCCTTTTGGCTAAGATCAAGTGTAGTATCTGTTCTTATCAGTTTAATATCTGATATGTCCCCCAGAGGGGGTCTACATATTAAACGGATTTTTAGGACAGGGAGACGGAAAAGGGGCTTGCTCCATCCGCTCCACGCATCGACCCGGTATTGCAGCGCCTCCGGGAACGGTGCACCCTCCTCTTTGTGTTGAAAAGCAAAAGCCCAGTGAGCGTGCATTAATGGGGAAAAAGAAGACGGCCAGCGAGAGCGAGTGGAAAGTGTTTTTGTTGAGTGGAAAGTGTTTTTGTTGAGTGGAAAGTGTTTTTGTTGAGTGGAAAGTGTTTTTGTTGAGTGGAAAGCGTTTGGCTTCCTAATCGATTTAGGAGACACATGCCAAAACATGGGCGCAGCGGTTTCCTTGGCCACCTGAAGGGCAGGTGCTGGCAGAAGCAAACGGCAGCACTTTCAGTGACATGTCACAAGATGACAGTGGAGAGCTACAGTAGCTAACTATGCTAGTGCCAGCTAGTAAAAACAGCAACCAGGCTAGCTAGATAATGGATGGAGGGAAAATGTGGCATTTACAAGACAATCAGGCAAAGCCCTTTTCAACCCCCTGCCCGTTTTCCCGCCTTTTTAGATATATATATATATATATATATATTTAATTATTTATTTATTTATTTATTTATATATATATATATATATAAAGATTCTGTCGTTGTCAGCTCTGATATGTGCTCCATAGGGGGACTCTCCATCACATATGAGTCCCCCTATATCACAAATTCAAGGTATTTTGGGGAGGCTTTGCTCAAGGGGGCGGAGACTGCTTGAAAGCAAGTGTCCTGGGGAGGGGCTCATTGACCTTTGCCCCAGGCGATATTTGACAGCACCCAAGGGGGCGCACCCGGGCAGGGTGCAGTAATGGGGTTATCGCTTCTCGGCCTTTTGGCTAAGATCAAGTGTAGTATCTGTTCTTATCAGTTTAATATCTGATATGTCCCCCAGAGGGGGACTACATATTAAACGGATTTTTAGGACAGGGAGACGGAAAAGGGGCTTGCTCCATCCGCTCCACGCATCGACCCGGTATTGCAGCGCCTCCGGGAACGGTGCACCCTCCTCTTTGTGTTGAAAAGCAAAAGCCCAGTGAGCGTGCATTAATGGGGAAAAAGAAGACGGCCAGCGAGAGCGAGTGGAAAGTGTTTTTGTTGAGTGGAAAGTGTTTTTGTTGAGTGGAAAGTGTTTTTGTTGAGTGGAAAGTGTTTTTGTTGAGTGGAAAGCGTTTGGCTTCCTAATCGATTTAGGAGACACATGCCAAAACATGGGCGCAGCGGTTTCCTTGGCCACCTGAAGGGCAGGTGCTGGCAGAAGCAAACGGCAGCACTTTCAGTGACATGTCACAAGATGACAGTGGAGAGCTACAGTAGCTAACTATGCTAGTGCCAGCTAGTAAAAACAGCAACCAGGCTAGCTAGATAATGGATGGAGGGAAAATGTGGCATTTACAAGACAATCAGGCAAAGCCCTTTTCAACCCCCTGCCCGTTTTCCCGCCTTTTTAGATATATATATATATATATATATATATTTAATTATTTATTTATTTATTTATTTATATATATATATAAAGATTCTGTCGTTGTCAGCTCTGATATGTGCTCCATAGGGGGACTCTCCATCACATATGAGTCCCCCTATATCACAAATTCAAGGTATTTTGGGGAGGCTTTGCTCAAGGGGGCGGAGACTGCTTGAAAGCAAGTGTCCTGGGGAGGGGCTCATTGACCTTTGCCCCAGGCGATATTGGACAGCACCCAAGGGGGCGCACCCGGGCAGGGTGCAGTAATGGGGTTATCGCTTCTCGGCCTTTTGGCTAAGATCAAGTGTAGTATCTGTTCTTATCAGTTTAATATCTGATATGTCCCCCAGAGGGGGACTACATATTAAACGGATTTTTAGGACAGGGAGACGGAAAAGGGGCTTGCTCCATCCGCTCCACGCATCGACCCGGTATTGCAGCGCCTCCGGGAACGGTGCACCCTCCTCTTTGTGTTGAAAAGCAAAAGCCCAGTGAGCGTGCATTAATGGGGAAAAAGAAGACGGCCAGCGAGAGCGAGTGGAAAGTGTTTTTGTTGAGTGGAAAGTGTTTTTGTTGAGTGGAAAGTGTTTTTGTTGAGTGGAAAGTGTTTTTGTTGAGTGGAAAGCGTTTGGCTTCCTAATCGATTTAGGAGACACATGCCAAAACATGGGCGCAGCGGTTTCCTTGGCCACCTGAAGGGCAGGTGCTGGCAGAAGCAAACGGCAGCACTTTCAGTGACATGTCACAAGATGACAGTGGAGAGCTACAGTAGCTAACTATGCTAGTGCCAGCTAGTAAAAACAGCAACCAGGCTAGCTAGATAATGGATGGAGGGAAAATGTGGCATTTACAAGACAATCAGGCAAAGCCCTTTTCAACCCCCTGCCCGTTTTCCCGCCTTTTTAGATATATATATATATATATATATATATATATATATATATATATTTAATTATTTATTTATTTATTTATTTATATATATATATATATATATAAAGATTCTGTCGTTGTCAGCTCTGATATGTGCTCCATAGGGGGACTCTCCATCACATATGAGTCCCCCTATATCACAAATTCAAGGTATTTTGGGGAGGCTTTGCTCAAGGGGGCGGAGACTGCTTGAAAGCAAGTGTCCTGGGGAGGGGCTCATTGACCTTTGCCCCAGGCGATATTGGACAGCACCCAAGGGGGCGCACCCGGGCAGGGTGCAGTAATGGGGTTATCGCTTCTCGGCCTTTTGGCTAAGATCAAGTGTAGTATCTGTTCTTATCAGTTTAATATCTGATATGTCCCCCAGAGGGGGACTACATATTAAACGGATTTTTAGGACAGGGAGACGGAAAAGGGGCTTGCTCCATCCGCTCCACGCATCGACCCGGTATTGCAGCGCCTCCGGGAACGGTGCACCCTCCTCTTTGTGTTGAAAAGCAAAAGCCCAGTGAGCGTGCATTAATGGGGAAAAAGAAGACGGCCAGCGAGAGCGAGTGGAAAGTGTTTTTGTTGAGTGGAAAGTGTTTTTGTTGAGTGGAAAGTGTTTTTGTTGAGTGGAAAGTGTTTTTGTTGAGTGGAAAGCGTTTGGCTTCCTAATCGATTTAGGAGACACATGCCAAAACATGGGCGCAGCGGTTTCCTTGGCCACCTGAAGGGCAGGTGCTGGCAGAAGCAAACGGCAGCACTTTCAGTGACATGTCACAAGATGACAGTGGAGAGCTACAGTAGCTAACTATGCTAGTGCCAGCTAGTAAAAACAGCAACCAGGCTAGCTAGATAATGGATGGAGGGAAAATGTGGCATTTACAAGACAATCAGGCAAAGCCCTTTTCAACCCCCTGCCCGTTTTCCCGCCTTTTTAGATAGATATATATATATATATATATATATATATATATATATATATATTTAATTATTTATTTATTTATTTATTTATATATATATATATATATATAAAGATTCTGTCGTTGTCAGCTCTGATATGTGCTCCATAGGGGGACTCTCCATCACATATGAGTCCCCCTATATCACAAATTCAAGGTATTTTGGGGAGGCTTTGCTCAAGGGGGCGGAGACTGCTTGAAAGCAAGTGTCCTGGGGAGGGGCTCATTGACCTTTGCCCCAGGCGATATTGGACAGCACCCAAGGGGGCGCACCCGGGCAGGGTGCAGTAATGGGGTTATCGCTTCTCGGCCTTTTGGCTAAGATCAAGTGTAGTATCTGTTCTTATCAGTTTAATATCTGATATGTCCCCCAGAGGGGGTCTACATATTAAACGGATTTTTAGGACAGGGAGACGGAAAAGGGGCTTGCTCCATCCGCTCCACGCATCGACCCGGTATTGCAGCGCCTCCGGGAACGGTGCACCCTCCTCTTTGTGTTGAAAAGCAAAAGCCCAGTGAGCGTGCATTAATGGGGAAAAAGAAGACGGCCAGCGAGAGCGAGTGGAAAGTGTTTTTGTTGAGTGGAAAGTGTTTTTGTTGAGTGGAAAGTGTTTTTGTTGAGTGGAAAGTGTTTTTGTTGAGTGGAAAGCGTTTGGCTTCCTAATCGATTTAGGAGACACATGCCAAAACATGGGCGCAGCGGTTTCCTTGGCCACCTGAAGGGCAGGTGCTGGCAGAAGCAAACGGCAGCACTTTCAGTGACATGTCACAAGATGACAGTGGAGAGCTACAGTAGCTAACTATGCTAGTGCCAGCTAGTAAAAACAGCAACCAGGCTAGCTAGATAATGGATGGAGGGAAAATGTGGCATTTACAAGACAATCAGGCAAAGCCCTTTTCAACCCCCTGCCCGTTTTCCCGCCTTTTTAGATATATATATATATATATATATATTTAATTATTTATTTATTTATTTATTTATATATATATATATATATAAAGATTCTGTCGTTGTCAGCTCTGATATGTGCTCCATAGGGGGACTCTCCATCACATATGAGTCCCCCTATATCACAAATTCAAGGTATTTTGGGGAGGCTTTGCTCAAGGGGGCGGAGACTGCTTGAAAGCAAGTGTCCTGGGGAGGGGCTCATTGACCTTTGCCCCAGGCGATATTGGACAGCACCCAAGGGGGCGCACCCGGGCAGGGTGCAGTAATGGGGTTATCGCTTCTCGGCCTTTTGGCTAAGATCAAGTGTAGTATCTGTTCTTATCAGTTTAATATCTGATATGTCCCCCAGAGGGGGACTACATATTAAACGGATTTTTAGGACAGGGAGACGGAAAAGGGGCTTGCTCCATCCGCTCCACGCATCGACCCGGTATTGCAGCGCCTCCGGGAACGGTGCACCCTCCTCTTTGTGTTGAAAAGCAAAAGCCCAGTGAGCGTGCATTAATGGGGAAAAAGAAGACGGCCAGCGAGAGCGAGTGGAAAGTGTTTTTGTTGAGTGGAAAGTGTTTTTGTTGAGTGGAAAGTGTTTTTGTTGAGTGGAAAGTGTTTTTGTTGAGTGGAAAGCGTTTGGCTTCCTAATCGATTTAGGAGACACATGCCAAAACATGGGCGCAGCGGTTTCCTTGGCCACCTGAAGGGCAGGTGCTGGCAGAAGCAAACGGCAGCACTTTCAGTGACATGTCACAAGATGACAGTGGAGAGCTACAGTAGCTAACTATGCTAGTGCCAGCTAGTAAAAACAGCAACCAGGCTAGCTAGATAATGGATGGAGGGAAAATGTGGCATTTACAAGACAATCAGGCAAAGCCCTTTTCAACCCCCTGCCCGTTTTCCCGCCTTTTTAGATATATATATATATATATATATATATTTAATTATTTATTTATTTATTTATTTATATATATATATAAAGATTCTGTCGTTGTCAGCTCTGATATGTGCTCCATAGGGGGACTCTCCATCACATATGAGTCCCCCTATATCACAAATTCAAGGTATTTTGGGGAGGCTTTGCTCAAGGGGGCGGAGACTGCTTGAAAGCAAGTGTCCTGGGGAGGGGCTCATTGACCTTTGCCCCAGGCGATATTGGACAGCACCCAAGGGGGCGCACCCGGGCAGGGTGCAGTAATGGGGTTATCGCTTCTCGGCCTTTTGGCTAAGATCAAGTGTAGTATCTGTTCTTATCAGTTTAATATCTGATATGTCCCCCAGAGGGGGACTACATATTAAACGGATTTTTAGGACAGGGAGACGGAAAAGGGGCTTGCTCCATCCGCTCCACGCATCGACCCGGTATTGCAGCGCCTCCGGGAACGGTGCACCCTCCTCTTTGTGTTGAAAAGCAAAAGCCCAGTGAGCGTGCATTAATGGGGAAAAAGAAGACGGCCAGCGAGAGCGAGTGGAAAGTGTTTTTGTTGAGTGGAAAGTGTTTTTGTTGAGTGGAAAGTGTTTTTGTTGAGTGGAAAGTGTTTTTGTTGAGTGGAAAGCGTTTGGCTTCCTAATCGATTTAGGAGACACATGCCAAAACATGGGCGCAGCGGTTTCCTTGGCCACCTGAAGGGCAGGTGCTGGCAGAAGCAAACGGCAGCACTTTCAGTGACATGTCACAAGATGACAGTGGAGAGCTACAGTAGCTAACTATGCTAGTGCCAGCTAGTAAAAACAGCAACCAGGCTAGCTAGATAATGGATGGAGGGAAAATGTGGCATTTACAAGACAATCAGGCAAAGCCCTTTTCAACCCCCTGCCCGTTTTCCCGCCTTTTTAGATATATATATATATATATATATATATATTTAATTATTTATTTATTTATTTATTTATATATATATATAAAGATTCTGTCGTTGTCAGCTCTGATATGTGCTCCATAGGGGGACTCTCCATCACATATGAGTCCCCCTATATCACAAATTCAAGGTATTTTGGGGAGGCTTTGCTCAAGGGGGCGGAGACTGCTTGAAAGCAAGTGTCCTGGGGAGGGGCTCATTGACCTTTGCCCCAGGCGATATTTGACAGCACCCAAGGGGGCGCACCCGGGCAGGGTGCAGTAATGGGGTTATCGCTTCTCGGCCTTTTGGCTAAGATCAAGTGTAGTATCTGTTCTTATCAGTTTAATATCTGATATGTCCCCCAGAGGGGGACTACATATTAAACGGATTTTTAGGACAGGGAGACGGAAAAGGGGCTTGCTCCATCCGCTCCACGCATCGACCCGGTATTGCAGCGCCTCCGGGAACGGTGCACCCTCCTCTTTGTGTTGAAAAGCAAAAGCCCAGTGAGCGTGCATTAATGGGGAAAAAGAAGACGGCCAGCGAGAGCGAGTGGAAAGTGTTTTTGTTGAGTGGAAAGTGTTTTTGTTGAGTGGAAAGTGTTTTTGTTGAGTGGAAAGTGTTTTTGTTGAGTGGAAAGCGTTTGGCTTCCTAATCGATTTAGGAGACACATGCCAAAACATGGGCGCAGCGGTTTCCTTGGCCACCTGAAGGGCAGGTGCTGGCAGAAGCAAACGGCAGCACTTTCAGTGACATGTCACAAGATGACAGTGGAGAGCTACAGTAGCTAACTATGCTAGTGCCAGCTAGTAAAAACAGCAACCAGGCTAGCTAGATAATGGATGGAGGGAAAATGTGGCATTTACAAGACAATCAGGCAAAGCCCTTTTCAACCCCCTGCCCGTTTTCCCGCCTTTTTAGATATATATATATATATATATATATATAAAGATTCTGTCGTTGTCAGCTCTGATATGTGCTCCATAGGGGGACTCTCCATCACATATGAGTCCCCCTATATCACAAATTCAAGGTATTTTGGGGAGGCTTTGCTCAAGGGGGCGGAGACTGCTTGAAAGCAAGTGTCCTGGGGAGGGGCTCATTGACCTTTGCCCCAGGCGATATTGGACAGCACCCAAGGGGGCGCACCCGGGCAGGGTGCAGTAATGGGGTTATCGCTTCTCGGCCTTTTGGCTAAGATCAAGTGTAGTATCTGTTCTTATCAGTTTAATATCTGATATGTCCCCCAGAGGGGGTCTACATATTAAACGGATTTTTAGGACAGGGAGACGGAAAAGGGGCTTGCTCCATCCGCTCCACGCATCGACCCGGTATTGCAGCGCCTCCGGGAACGGTGCACCCTCCTCTTTGTGTTGAAAAGCAAAAGCCCAGTGAGCGTGCATTAATGGGGAAAAAGAAGACGGCCAGCGAGAGCGAGTGGAAAGTGTTTTTGTTGAGTGGAAAGTGTTTTTGTTGAGTGGAAAGTGTTTTTGTTGAGTGGAAAGTGTTTTTGTTGAGTGGAAAGCGTTTGGCTTCCTAATCGATTTAGGAGACACATGCCAAAACATGGGCGCAGCGGTTTCCTTGGCCACCTGAAGGGCAGGTGCTGGCAGAAGCAAACGGCAGCACTTTCAGTGACATGTCACAAGATGACAGTGGAGAGCTACAGTAGCTAACTATGCTAGTGCCAGCTAGTAAAAACAGCAACCAGGCTAGCTAGATAATGGATGGAGGGAAAATGTGGCATTTACAAGACAATCAGGCAAAGCCCTTTTCAACCCCCTGCCCGTTTTCCCGCCTTTTTAGATATATATATATATATATATATATTTAATTATTTATTTATTTATTTATTTATATATATATATATATATAAAGATTCTGTCGTTGTCAGCTCTGATATGTGCTCCATAGGGGGACTCTCCATCACATATGAGTCCCCCTATATCACAAATTCAAGGTATTTTGGGGAGGCTTTGCTCAAGGGGGCGGAGACTGCTTGAAAGCAAGTGTCCTGGGGAGGGGCTCATTGACCTTTGCCCCAGGCGATATTGGACAGCACCCAAGGGGGCGCACCCGGGCAGGGTGCAGTAATGGGGTTATCGCTTCTCGGCCTTTTGGCTAAGATCAAGTGTAGTATCTGTTCTTATCAGTTTAATATCTGATATGTCCCCCAGAGGGGGACTACATATTAAACGGATTTTTAGGACAGGGAGACGGAAAAGGGGCTTGCTCCATCCGCTCCACGCATCGACCCGGTATTGCAGCGCCTCCGGGAACGGTGCACCCTCCTCTTTGTGTTGAAAAGCAAAAGCCCAGTGAGCGTGCATTAATGGGGAAAAAGAAGACGGCCAGCGAGAGCGAGTGGAAAGTGTTTTTGTTGAGTGGAAAGTGTTTTTGTTGAGTGGAAAGTGTTTTTGTTGAGTGGAAAGTGTTTTTGTTGAGTGGAAAGCGTTTGGCTTCCTAATCGATTTAGGAGACACATGCCAAAACATGGGCGCAGCGGTTTCCTTGGCCACCTGAAGGGCAGGTGCTGGCAGAAGCAAACGGCAGCACTTTCAGTGACATGTCACAAGATGACAGTGGAGAGCTACAGTAGCTAACTATGCTAGTGCCAGCTAGTAAAAACAGCAACCAGGCTAGCTAGATAATGGATGGAGGGAAAATGTGGCATTTACAAGACAATCAGGCAAAGCCCTTTTCAACCCCCTGCCCGTTTTCCCGCCTTTTTAGATAGATATATATATATATATATATATATATATATATATATATATATATATATATATATATATATTAATTATTTATTTATTTATTTATTTATATATATATATATATATATAAAGATTCTGTCGTTGTCAGCTCTGATATGTGCTCCATAGGGGGACTCTCCATCACATATGAGTCCCCCTATATCACAAATTCAAGGTATTTTGGGGAGGCTTTGCTCAAGGGGGCGGAGACTGCTTGAAAGCAAGTGTCCTGGGGAGGGGCTCATTGACCTTTGCCCCAGGCGATATTGGACAGCACCCAAGGGGGCGCACCCGGGCAGGGTGCAGTAATGGGGTTATCGCTTCTCGGCCTTTTGGCTAAGATCAAGTGTAGTATCTGTTCTTATCAGTTTAATATCTGATATGTCCCCCAGAGGGGGACTACATATTAAACGGATTTTTAGGACAGGGAGACGGAAAAGGGGCTTGCTCCATCCGCTCCACGCATCGACCCGGTATTGCAGCGCCTCCGGGAACGGTGCACCCTCCTCTTTGTGTTGAAAAGCAAAAGCCCAGTGAGCGTGCATTAATGGGGAAAAAGAAGACGGCCAGCGAGAGCGAGTGGAAAGTGTTTTTGTTGAGTGGAAAGTGTTTTTGTTGAGTGGAAAGTGTTTTTGTTGAGTGGAAAGTGTTTTTGTTGAGTGGAAAGCGTTTGGCTTCCTAATCGATTTAGGAGACACATGCCAAAACATGGGCGCAGCGGTTTCCTTGGCCACCTGAAGGGCAGGTGCTGGCAGAAGCAAACGGCAGCACTTTCAGTGACATGTCACAAGATGACAGTGGAGAGCTACAGTAGCTAACTATGCTAGTGCCAGCTAGTAAAAACAGCAACCAGGCTAGCTAGATAATGGATGGAGGGAAAATGTGGCATTTACAAGACAATCAGGCAAAGCCCTTTTCAACCCCCTGCCCGTTTTCCCGCCTTTTTAGATATATATATATATATATATATATATATTTAATTATTTATTTATTTATTTATTTATATATATATATAAAGATTCTGTCGTTGTCAGCTCTGATATGTGCTCCATAGGGGGACTCTCCATCACATATGAGTCCCCCTATATCACAAATTCAAGGTATTTTGGGGAGGCTTTGCTCAAGGGGGCGGAGACTGCTTGAAAGCAAGTGTCCTGGGGAGGGGCTCATTGACCTTTGCCCCAGGCGATATTTGACAGCACCCAAGGGGGCGCACCCGGGCAGGGTGCAGTAATGGGGTTATCGCTTCTCGGCCTTTTGGCTAAGATCAAGTGTAGTATCTGTTCTTATCAGTTTAATATCTGATATGTCCCCCAGAGGGGGACTACATATTAAACGGATTTTTAGGACAGGGAGACGGAAAAGGGGCTTGCTCCATCCGCTCCACGCATCGACCCGGTATTGCAGCGCCTCCGGGAACGGTGCACCCTCCTCTTTGTGTTGAAAAGCAAAAGCCCAGTGAGCGTGCATTAATGGGGAAAAAGAAGACGGCCAGCGAGAGCGAGTGGAAAGTGTTTTTGTTGAGTGGAAAGTGTTTTTGTTGAGTGGAAAGTGTTTTTGTTGAGTGGAAAGTGTTTTTGTTGAGTGGAAAGCGTTTGGCTTCCTAATCGATTTAGGAGACACATGCCAAAACATGGGCGCAGCGGTTTCCTTGGCCACCTGAAGGGCAGGTGCTGGCAGAAGCAAACGGCAGCACTTTCAGTGACATGTCACAAGATGACAGTGGAGAGCTACAGTAGCTAACTATGCTAGTGCCAGCTAGTAAAAACAGCAACCAGGCTAGCTAGATAATGGATGGAGGGAAAATGTGGCATTTACAAGACAATCAGGCAAAGCCCTTTTCAACCCCCTGCCCGTTTTCCCGCCTTTTTAGATATATATATATATATATATATATATATATATATATATATATAAAGATTCTGTCGTTGTCAGCTCTGATATGTGCTCCATAGGGGGACTCTCCATCACATATGAGTCCCCCTATATCACAAATTCAAGGTATTTTGGGGAGGCTTTGCTCAAGGGGGCGGAGACTGCTTGAAAGCAAGTGTCCTGGGGAGGGGCTCATTGACCTTTGCCCCAGGCGATATTGGACAGCACCCAAGGGGGCGCACCCGGGCAGGGTGCAGTAATGGGGTTATCGCTTCTCGGCCTTTTGGCTAAGATCAAGTGTAGTATCTGTTCTTATCAGTTTAATATCTGATATGTCCCCCAGAGGGGGACTACATATTAAACGGATTTTTAGGACAGGGAGACGGAAAAGGGGCTTGCTCCATCCGCTCCACGCATCGACCCGGTATTGCAGCGCCTCCGGGAACGGTGCACCCTCCTCTTTGTGTTGAAAAGCAAAAGCCCAGTGAGCGTGCATTAATGGGGAAAAAGAAGACGGCCAGCGAGAGCGAGTGGAAAGTGTTTTTGTTGAGTGGAAAGTGTTTTTGTTGAGTGGAAAGTGTTTTTGTTGAGTGGAAAGTGTTTTTGTTGAGTGGAAAGCGTTTGGCTTCCTAATCGATTTAGGAGACACATGCCAAAACATGGGCGCAGCGGTTTCCTTGGCCACCTGAAGGGCAGGTGCTGGCAGAAGCAAACGGCAGCACTTTCAGTGACATGTCACAAGATGACAGTGGAGAGCTACAGTAGCTAACTATGCTAGTGCCAGCTAGTAAAAACAGCAACCAGGCTAGCTAGATAATGGATGGAGGGAAAATGTGGCATTTACAAGACAATCAGGCAAAGCCCTTTTCAACCCCCTGCCCGTTTTCCCGCCTTTTTAGATATATATATATATATATATATATATATTTAATTATTTATTTATTTATTTATTTATATATATATATAAAGATTCTGTCGTTGTCAGCTCTGATATGTGCTCCATAGGGGGACTCTCCATCACATATGAGTCCCCCTATATCACAAATTCAAGGTATTTTGGGGAGGCTTTGCTCAAGGGGGCGGAGACTGCTTGAAAGCAAGTGTCCTGGGGAGGGGCTCATTGACCTTTGCCCCAGGCGATATTGGACAGCACCCAAGGGGGCGCACCCGGGCAGGGTGCAGTAATGGGGTTATCGCTTCTCGGCCTTTTGGCTAAGATCAAGTGTAGTATCTGTTCTTATCAGTTTAATATCTGATATGTCCCCCAGAGGGGGACTACATATTAAACGGATTTTTAGGACAGGGAGACGGAAAAGGGGCTTGCTCCATCCGCTCCACGCATCGACCCGGTATTGCAGCGCCTCCGGGAACGGTGCACCCTCCTCTTTGTGTTGAAAAGCAAAAGCCCAGTGAGCGTGCATTAATGGGGAAAAAGAAGACGGCCAGCGAGAGCGAGTGGAAAGTGTTTTTGTTGAGTGGAAAGTGTTTTTGTTGAGTGGAAAGTGTTTTTGTTGAGTGGAAAGTGTTTTTGTTGAGTGGAAAGCGTTTGGCTTCCTAATCGATTTAGGAGACACATGCCAAAACATGGGCGCAGCGGTTTCCTTGGCCACCTGAAGGGCAGGTGCTGGCAGAAGCAAACGGCAGCACTTTCAGTGACATGTCACAAGATGACAGTGGAGAGCTACAGTAGCTAACTATGCTAGTGCCAGCTAGTAAAAACAGCAACCAGGCTAGCTAGATAATGGATGGAGGGAAAATGTGGCATTTACAAGACAATCAGGCAAAGCCCTTTTCAACCCCCTGCCCGTTTTCCCGCCTTTTTAGATATATATATATATATATATATATATAAAGATTCTGTCGTTGTCAGCTCTGATATGTGCTCCATAGGGGGACTCTCCATCACATATGAGTCCCCCTATATCACAAATTCAAGGTATTTTGGGGAGGCTTTGCTCAAGGGGGCGGAGACTGCTTGAAAGCAAGTGTCCTGGGGAGGGGCTCATTGACCTTTGCCCCAGGCGATATTGGACAGCACCCAAGGGGGCGCACCCGGGCAGGGTGCAGTAATGGGGTTATCGCTTCTCGGCCTTTTGGCTAAGATCAAGTGTAGTATCTGTTCTTATCAGTTTAATATCTGATATGTCCCCCAGAGGGGGACTACATATTAAACGGATTTTTAGGACAGGGAGACGGAAAAGGGGCTTGCTCCATCCGCTCCACGCATCGACCCGGTATTGCAGCGCCTCCGGGAACGGTGCACCCTCCTCTTTGTGTTGAAAAGCAAAAGCCCAGTGAGCGTGCATTAATGGGGAAAAAGAAGACGGCCAGCGAGAGCGAGTGGAAAGTGTTTTTGTTGAGTGGAAAGTGTTTTTGTTGAGTGGAAAGTGTTTTTGTTGAGTGGAAAGTGTTTTTGTTGAGTGGAAAGCGTTTGGCTTCCTAATCGATTTAGGAGACACATGCCAAAACATGGGCGCAGCGGTTTCCTTGGCCACCTGAAGGGCAGGTGCTGGCAGAAGCAAACGGCAGCACTTTCAGTGACATGTCACAAGATGACAGTGGAGAGCTACAGTAGCTAACTATGCTAGTGCCAGCTAGTAAAAACAGCAACCAGGCTAGCTAGATAATGGATGGAGGGAAAATGTGGCATTTACAAGACAATCAGGCAAAGCCCTTTTCAACCCCCTGCCCGTTTTCCCGCCTTTTTAGATAGATATATATATATATATATATATATATATATATATATATATATATATATATATATATATTTAATTATTTATTTATTTATTTATTTATATATATATATATATATATAAAGATTCTGTCGTTGTCAGCTCTGATATGTGCTCCATAGGGGGACTCTCCATCACATATGAGTCCCCCTATATCACAAATTCAAGGTATTTTGGGGAGGCTTTGCTCAAGGGGGCGGAGACTGCTTGAAAGCAAGTGTCCTGGGGAGGGGCTCATTGACCTTTGCCCCAGGCGATATTGGACAGCACCCAAGGGGGCGCACCCGGGCAGGGTGCAGTAATGGGGTTATCGCTTCTCGGCCTTTTGGCTAAGATCAAGTGTAGTATCTGTTCTTATCAGTTTAATATCTGATATGTCCCCCAGAGGGGGACTACATATTAAACGGATTTTTAGGACAGGGAGACGGAAAAGGGGCTTGCTCCATCCGCTCCACGCATCGACCCGGTATTGCAGCGCCTCCGGGAACGGTGCACCCTCCTCTTTGTGTTGAAAAGCAAAAGCCCAGTGAGCGTGCATTAATGGGGAAAAAGAAGACGGCCAGCGAGAGCGAGTGGAAAGTGTTTTTGTTGAGTGGAAAGTGTTTTTGTTGAGTGGAAAGTGTTTTTGTTGAGTGGAAAGTGTTTTTGTTGAGTGGAAAGCGTTTGGCTTCCTAATCGATTTAGGAGACACATGCCAAAACATGGGCGCAGCGGTTTCCTTGGCCACCTGAAGGGCAGGTGCTGGCAGAAGCAAACGGCAGCACTTTCAGTGACATGTCACAAGATGACAGTGGAGAGCTACAGTAGCTAACTATGCTAGTGCCAGCTAGTAAAAACAGCAACCAGGCTAGCTAGATAATGGATGGAGGGAAAATGTGGCATTTACAAGACAATCAGGCAAAGCCCTTTTCAACCCCCTGCCCGTTTTCCCGCCTTTTTAGATAGATATATATATATATATATATATATATATATATATATATATATATATATATATATATTTAATTATTTATTTATTTATTTATTTATATATATATATATATATATAAAGATTCTGTCGTTGTCAGCTCTGATATGTGCTCCATAGGGGGACTCTCCATCACATATGAGTCCCCCTATATCACAAATTCAAGGTATTTTGGGGAGGCTTTGCTCAAGGGGGCGGAGACTGCTTGAAAGCAAGTGTCCTGGGGAGGGGCTCATTGACCTTTGCCCCAGGCGATATTGGACAGCACCCAAGGGGGCGCACCCGGGCAGGGTGCAGTAATGGGGTTATCGCTTCTCGGCCTTTTGGCTAAGATCAAGTGTAGTATCTGTTCTTATCAGTTTAATATCTGATATGTCCCCCAGAGGGGGACTACATATTAAACGGATTTTTAGGACAGGGAGACGGAAAAGGGGCTTGCTCCATCCGCTCCACGCATCGACCCGGTATTGCAGCGCCTCCGGGAACGGTGCACCCTCCTCTTTGTGTTGAAAAGCAAAAGCCCAGTGAGCGTGCATTAATGGGGAAAAAGAAGACGGCCAGCGAGAGCGAGTGGAAAGTGTTTTTGTTGAGTGGAAAGTGTTTTTGTTGAGTGGAAAGTGTTTTTGTTGAGTGGAAAGTGTTTTTGTTGAGTGGAAAGCGTTTGGCTTCCTAATCGATTTAGGAGACACATGCCAAAACATGGGCGCAGCGGTTTCCTTGGCCACCTGAAGGGCAGGTGCTGGCAGAAGCAAACGGCAGCACTTTCAGTGACATGTCACAAGATGACAGTGGAGAGCTACAGTAGCTAACTATGCTAGTGCCAGCTAGTAAAAACAGCAACCAGGCTAGCTAGATAATGGATGGAGGGAAAATGTGGCATTTACAAGACAATCAGGCAAAGCCCTTTTCAACCCCCTGCCCGTTTTCCCGCCTTTTTAGATAGATATATATATATATATATATATATATATATATATATATATATATATATATATATATATATTTAATTATTTATTTATTTATTTATTTATATATATATATATATATATAAAGATTCTGTCGTTGTCAGCTCTGATATGTGCTCCATAGGGGGACTCTCCATCACATATGAGTCCCCCTATATCACAAATTCAAGGTATTTTGGGGAGGCTTTGCTCAAGGGGGCGGAGACTGCTTGAAAGCAAGTGTCCTGGGGAGGGGCTCATTGACCTTTGCCCCAGGCGATATTGGACAGCACCCAAGGGGGCGCACCCGGGCAGGGTGCAGTAATGGGGTTATCGCTTCTCGGCCTTTTGGCTAAGATCAAGTGTAGTATCTGTTCTTATCAGTTTAATATCTGATATGTCCCCCAGAGGGGGACTACATATTAAACGGATTTTTAGGACAGGGAGACGGAAAAGGGGCTTGCTCCATCCGCTCCACGCATCGACCCGGTATTGCAGCGCCTCCGGGAACGGTGCACCCTCCTCTTTGTGTTGAAAAGCAAAAGCCCAGTGAGCGTGCATTAATGGGGAAAAAGAAGACGGCCAGCGAGAGCGAGTGGAAAGTGTTTTTGTTGAGTGGAAAGTGTTTTTGTTGAGTGGAAAGTGTTTTTGTTGAGTGGAAAGCGTTTGGCTTCCTAATCGATTTAGGAGACACATGCCAAAACATGGGCGCAGCGGTTTCCTTGGCCACCTGAAGGGCAGGTGCTGGCAGAAGCAAACGGCAGCACTTTCAGTGACATGTCACAAGATGACAGTGGAGAGCTACAGTAGCTAACTATGCTAGTGCCAGCTAGTAAAAACAGCAACCAGGCTAGCTAGATAATGGATGGAGGGAAAATGTGGCATTTACAAGACAATCAGGCAAAGCCCTTTTCAACCCCCTGCCCGTTTTCCCGCCTTTTTAGATAGATATATATATATATATATATATATATATATATATATATATATATATATATATTTAATTATTTATTTATTTATTTATTTATATATATATATATATATATAAAGATTCTGTCGTTGTCAGCTCTGATATGTGCTCCATAGGGGGACTCTCCATCACATATGAGTCCCCCTATATCACAAATTCAAGGTATTTTGGGGAGGCTTTGCTCAAGGGGGCGGAGACTGCTTGAAAGCAAGTGTCCTGGGGAGGGGCTCATTGACCTTTGCCCCAGGCGATATTGGACAGCACCCAAGGGGGCGCACCCGGGCAGGGTGCAGTAATGGGGTTATCGCTTCTCGGCCTTTTGGCTAAGATCAAGTGTAGTATCTGTTCTTATCAGTTTAATATCTGATATGTCCCCCAGAGGGGGACTACATATTAAACGGATTTTTAGGACAGGGAGACGGAAAAGGGGCTTGCTCCATCCGCTCCACGCATCGACCCGGTATTGCAGCGCCTCCGGGAACGGTGCACCCTCCTCTTTGTGTTGAAAAGCAAAAGCCCAGTGAGCGTGCATTAATGGGGAAAAAGAAGACGGCCAGCGAGAGCGAGTGGAAAGTGTTTTTGTTGAGTGGAAAGTGTTTTTGTTGAGTGGAAAGTGTTTTTGTTGAGTGGAAAGTGTTTTTGTTGAGTGGAAAGCGTTTGGCTTCCTAATCGATTTAGGAGACACATGCCAAAACATGGGCGCAGCGGTTTCCTTGGCCACCTGAAGGGCAGGTGCTGGCAGAAGCAAACGGCAGCACTTTCAGTGACATGTCACAAGATGACAGTGGAGAGCTACAGTAGCTAACTATGCTAGTGCCAGCTAGTAAAAACAGCAACCAGGCTAGCTAGATAATGGATGGAGGGAAAATGTGGCATTTACAAGACAATCAGGCAAAGCCCTTTTCAACCCCCTGCCCGTTTTCCCGCCTTTTTAGATAGATATATATATATATATATATATATATATATATATATATATATATATATATATTTAATTATTTATTTATTTATTTATTTATATATATATATATATATATAAAGATTCTGTCGTTGTCAGCTCTGATATGTGCTCCATAGGGGGACTCTCCATCACATATGAGTCCCCCTATATCACAAATTCAAGGTATTTTGGGGAGGCTTTGCTCAAGGGGGCGGAGACTGCTTGAAAGCAAGTGTCCTGGGGAGGGGCTCATTGACCTTTGCCCCAGGCGATATTGGACAGCACCCAAGGGGGCGCACCCGGGCAGGGTGCAGTAATGGGGTTATCGCTTCTCGGCCTTTTGGCTAAGATCAAGTGTAGTATCTGTTCTTATCAGTTTAATATCTGATATGTCCCCCAGAGGGGGACTACATATTAAACGGATTTTTAGGACAGGGAGACGGAAAAGGGGCTTGCTCCATCCGCTCCACGCATCGACCCGGTATTGCAGCGCCTCCGGGAACGGTGCACCCTCCTCTTTGTGTTGAAAAGCAAAAGCCCAGTGAGCGTGCATTAATGGGGAAAAAGAAGACGGCCAGCGAGAGCGAGTGGAAAGTGTTTTTGTTGAGTGGAAAGTGTTTTTGTTGAGTGGAAAGTGTTTTTGTTGAGTGGAAAGTGTTTTTGTTGAGTGGAAAGCGTTTGGCTTCCTAATCGATTTAGGAGACACATGCCAAAACATGGGCGCAGCGGTTTCCTTGGCCACCTGAAGGGCAGGTGCTGGCAGAAGCAAACGGCAGCACTTTCAGTGACATGTCACAAGATGACAGTGGAGAGCTACAGTAGCTAACTATGCTAGTGCCAGCTAGTAAAAACAGCAACCAGGCTAGCTAGATAATGGATGGAGGGAAAATGTGGCATTTACAAGACAATCAGGCAAAGCCCTTTTCAACCCCCTGCCCGTTTTCCCGCCTTTTTAGATAGATATATATATATATATATATATATATATATATATATATATATATATATATATATATATTTAATTATTTATTTATTTATTTATTTATATATATATATATATATATAAAGATTCTGTCGTTGTCAGCTCTGATATGTGCTCCATAGGGG
>NW_028175878.1:225000-240000 GCF_949987555.1 Borostomias antarcticus
TGAGCCGGCCGAACCTGAGGGTCGTCACGGTTCACCTCTACAACCCTCACGTGCCGGACAGCGCCATAGCCGGTTTCCTGGGCCGCTACGGGGAGGTGCTGTCCGGGGCCCGGTACGTGAGGGGGGCCGGGGGTATGGGATTCTGGAACGGGCGGCGGCAGTTCCAGGTCCTCCTTGGGGAGGACCCCGCGGGCCTGGATGGGCTGAAGCACCCCCCGGCGTACTTCGCGCTGGGGGCGGATAGGGGGTATCTTTTTTACCCCCGCCAGCCCCCCTGCTGCAGGAGGTGCCGTGGGGTTGGGCACACGGAGTCCACCTGCGGGGGGGCCCGGTGCCGGGACTGCGGTAAGGACGGGCACGTGGCGCGGGACTGCACGGCCGCGAAGACCTGCCACGGGTGCGGGCAGCCGGGCCACCTGTTCCGGGAGTGCCAGGTGAGGGGCCGCAGCTACGCCGGGGTGGTCGGGGGGGCGGTGAGGGCCCCAAGGCAGGAGGGGTCGGAGGCGGCGGCGGTGGTCGGCGGTGCGCCAGCCGCGGGGGGCGCCACTGACGAGGCGGTCGGTGTGGTCCGGGAGGCGGCGATGGCGGCGGCGGCGGCAGCAGCGCGACGGGGGGAAGATCTCCGTCCCCTGGAGGTGGTGCTGGAGGAGGTGAGGGGGGACACGCGAGTCAGGGGGGACGAGGCGGTGGACCCGGCGAGCGCCGTCGGCGGTACCGGGCAGGGGCAGACGGCCCCGGTGCAGGACGGGCCTTCGGGAGTGGGGGGGACCGACCACGGCCGTGGGCTCGACCGGCTGCAGGAGGCCATGGACGCGGTGCAGGGGGGCCCGGGGGCCCCCGCAGCGAAGACCGCTCGCCGCAAGGCGGGTAGTTTGGACGGCGGAGAGGGTGTGGAGGAGTCCCCGGGGGAGGGTCATTCTAAGCGGGCGAAGGGGGTGGTGGGGCAGGGACCGGTGGGGGCCGAGGCCCTGTCGCTCCCGGGCTCCCTGACACTCACACCGGAGCAGTTGGCCGGGTTCGGGGCGGTGGGCGTGGTCCCGAATCCGGTGCCGGCCTCCTGGGGGGACATCATGGACGTGGGGGAGGAGTCGCCCTCGGGGGAGTCGGAGGGGGATTTGTACACGTAGGGTGTGTGTGTGGTTTGGTTGTGTGTGTGTGTGTGTAGAGGTTTTTTTGGGTTCTTTTTCTGTTATTATTGTAAGTAATGTCAGTCACTGTGGGCACTTTTAATGTACGGGGGTTGAGGGACACGGTGAAGAGGTTGGCGGTTTTTGAGTTTTTGGGGGGTCTGGATTTTACTTTTTGTTTTCTGCAGGAGGTGCATTTACGGGATGGGGGGGATGTCGGGAGGTTCGGGAGGGAGTGGGTGAAGGGCGGGTCGCTTTGGAGTGTTGGGGGGGTGCATTCTTCGGGGGTGGGCATTTTGTTTGGGAGTAGGGAAGTGCGGGTGGAGGGGGTTTTTGTTGTGGTGCAGGGCAGGGTGTTGGGGGCGGATGTGAGGGTGGGGTTGTTGAGGGTGAGGGTGATATGTGTGTACGGGCCACAGGGGGCGGCGGACAGGAGGGACATGGTCGGTCTGTTGGCGCCTCACTGCGCCACGGACCGGCCGGTCATCATTGGGGGGGATTTTAATGTGGAGTTTGGGGGCACGGGTGATGCGAGTGTGGGGGCTTTAGAGGGGTTGTTAGCGGGGCATGGATTGGTGGATGGGGGTGGGCGCACTACCCCGCGATTGGTCGGTCCCACGTGGCGTAATTCCCGTGGGGTCCAGAAGCGTTTAGACTACGTCTTCGTGTCAAGGTCTTTGGGTCTGGAGTCGGGGCGGGTGCTCCCCGTCTTCTTCTCGGACCATGATGGGGTCCTCATGACGGTCCGGGCGCAGGTGCCGGTCTTTGGCCGCTCCTACTGGCGCCTCAACTTGGGGGTCCTGGAGGAGCAGGATTTCTGCTCCTCACTGGCCCACTTCTACCAGGGCCTGGTGGGCCTTAAGCCCATGTGTGCGGGAGTGGTCGAGTGGTGGGAGATTGCTAAGGTCCGTTTGCGGGACTTTATCCAGGGGCACTGCCGGAGGAGGGCGAGGGCCCTGAGGGGGGAGACCGCGTGGCTGCAGCGACAGCTAGAGCTGGAGCATTCCTGGGAGAACCATGGAATGTCCCCCGACGTGCAGCTGTGCGCCTGCCTCAGGGCCCAGTTGCGAACCATCTACGAGCGCCGGGCGCGCGCCTTCCTTCGGGGGGCACGTCGGCAGTTCTTGGAGCGGAACGAGACGTGCTCAGCCTCCTTCTTCGCCGAGGTCAAGGCGGCGAGGGGGAGGTCAGTGTTCACGGGGGTGAAGGACTCGCAGGGCCGCATAGCAACGGAGCCGGCCCGTATGGTGGAGGCCGCCACCGAGCACTTCCGTGCTTTCTTTAGCGCTAGGGAGGTGGACGAGGGCTATGGTGGGGTCTTCCTGGATCGGTTGACCCGGCGGGCGCCTCCTGATGTGGCGGAGGCCATGGAGGCCCCGTTATCCCTGGGGGAGCTGGAGGGGGCTCTCCGGCGCATGGGCCGGCGGAAGGTGCCGGGCCTCGACGGGCTGCCGGCCGAGTTCTACCTCAGGTTCTGGGGGGTGCTCGGCCCGGCGGTCCTCGAGGTCCTCACGGAGGTCCTCCGCACGGCGTCCCTGGGAGGGTCGATGGCCGTCGGTGTGCTGTCCCTCCTGTTCAAGAGGGGGGACACGACCGACCTGGGCAACTGGCGGCCGTTGACCATGCTGTGCGTGGACTACAAGTTGTTGGCCAAGGTGTTGGCTGACCGTCTGCGCACGGCACTCCCATACGTCGTGCACGAGGACCAGACCTGTGGTGTGGAGGGTCGGTCTGTGCGCTGGAACCTCCAGCTGATCCGGGATGCCATAGCGTATGTCGAGGACCGCGGGTTGCCTCTGATGGTGGCCGGCCTCGACCAGGCAAAGGCTTTCGATAGGGTCCACAGGGGTTTTCTGTTCCGGGTGTTAGAGAGGTTAGGGATAGGGCACGTTTTCAGGGGGTGGCTGAGTACTTTGTACTCAGTCGCGGGGTGCACTGTTTCGATTAATGGGCACTTGGGGCCAAGGTTTGATTTGGTTTCGGGGGTCCGGCAGGGGTGTCCGCTCTCACCCTTGCTGTTCATCCTTTACATGGAGCCCCTAGCGGCGGCCATTCGGGCCGACCCGGGTGTTGATGGATTGCTGGTACCAGGTAGCGGGGGCCTGCGGGTCAAGATGACTCAGTATGCAGACGACACCACTCTGCTGCTGGGGAGCGACGCTAGCCTGATCCGGTCCCTGCGGGTCTTCCAGGACTTCACACGAGCGTCGGGCGCGGTGCTCAATCTCGCCAAGTCCTCGGTGAAGTTTTTCGGGCGCTGGAAGGACAGGACGGATGTACCAGGGGGTTTGCCTCTCTGTGACGGTCCCCTGCGGATCTTAGGGGTGTACTTTGAGGCAGCCGGGTGCGCCACGGCCAACTGGACCAGGCGCCTGGAGGTGGTCGGGCGGAAGCTCTCGCTGTGGCGGGCCAGGACCTTGACATTCGTGGGGAAAGTCTTGGTCCTGAAGATCGATGTGCTGCCTTCCCTCCTCTTTCTGGCCTACGTATATCCGCTGCCGGCTAGCATGCGGAGGTCTCTCACCCGCTTGGTGTTCGGTTTCGTGTGGGGGGGCCGGTACGAGTGGGTGTCGAGGGCCCGCATGCTGGCCCCAGTGGATTGCGGGGGGCGCGATGTGCCCCATTTTCCGTTGAGGCTGGATTGTGTTTTTGTGTCTTTTCTTTTGGGAGAGCTGTCCAGACCGGTGCTTCACCCTTCTGGGCACTTCCTGCGTTTTTACTTTTCCTATCCAGCCAGGCATCTGGTGGAGTGGTCCAACCTGGGCCCCCGGGCGGAGCAGCTGCCGTGGCACTTTGGCCATGCGGCCAAATGGCTCCGTGCCCACCCTGCGGCCAGGGATCCGGCGCTGGGCCGGGATCAGAGGGCCCTGTATGCCGAGTTGAGGCGGGGCGTCTGTGCACCAGCCGTGGTGGGGGTCCCCGCTACGGTTTGGCGGTCTATCCAGCCGCCGGGCCTCGACAACGGGCTCAGGGACCTGAATTGGCAGTGCCTGCACAGGGCCCTGCCTGTGCGTGACATCTTGCACAGGCACGGGCTGGCACGGACCTCGGTGTGCCCGAGGGCCACCTGTAGCGGTGACGAGTCCATACGACACGTCATGTGGGACTGTCCTTTCGCTGGGGTAGTGTGGGCGAGGGCGGGGGTTTTGCTAGGGGCGGTGGATAGCGGTTTTGTGTTGTCATGGGCACGGGTGGAGCGGGGTGTGAGTGGGGCAGTGAGGGGTGCTAGGGCACGGGCGGTGGTGTGGCTGGTGGTCAGCCTGTACAAGAAGGGGTTGTGGGAGGGCAGGCAGGAGCTGGTCAGGAGCGGGAGGGATGTGGGGGTTGAGTGGGTAGTGAGGAGGGTGGAGGGGGAGTTGAGGGAGAGGATCCGGTGGGATCTGAGGAGGTGGGGCCACCATGCCGCCCGCGAGAGGTGGAAGGGGGGGCTCGGGTTTCTTTGAGGGAGTTTGGGGGTGTTTTGAGGTGTGGGGAGTTGGTTATGGGTGTATTGTGTGTGTGATGTTGCTGTGGGGTTATTTGTGAGGTGGGTTGGGGCAGGGGCCAGTGTGGTGTGTGTTTTGTTGTATTAGAGTATGGATTGATGTAATAAACTTGGTTTAAAAACAAAAAAATCTGTTCTTATCAGTTTAATATCTGATATGTCCCCCAGAGGGGGACTACATATTAAACGGATTTTTAGGACAGGGAGACGGAAAAGGGGCTTGCTCCATCCGCTCCACGCATCGACCCGGTATTGCAGCGCCTCCGGGAACGGTGCACCCTCCTCTTTGTGTTGAAAAGCAAAAGCCCAGTGAGCGTGCATTAATGGGGAAAAAGAAGACGGCCAGCGAGAGCGAGTGGAAAGTGTTTTTGTTGAGTGGAAAGTGTTTTTGTTGAGTGGAAAGTGTTTTTGTTGAGTGGAAAGTGTTTTTGTTGAGTGGAAAGCGTTTGGCTTCCTAATCGATTTAGGAGACACATGCCAAAACATGGGCGCAGCGGTTTCCTTGGCCACCTGAAGGGCAGGTGCTGGCAGAAGCAAACGGCAGCACTTTCAGTGACATGTCACAAGATGACAGTGGAGAGCTACAGTAGCTAACTATGCTAGTGCCAGCTAGTAAAAACAGCAACCAGGCTAGCTAGATAATGGATGGAGGGAAAATGTGGCATTTACAAGACAATCAGGCAAAGCCCTTTTCAACCCCCTGCCCGTTTTCCCGCCTTTTTAGATATATATATATATATATATATTTATTTATTTATATATATATATAAAGATTCTGTCGTTGTCAGCTCTGATATGTGCTCCATAGGGGGACTCTCCATCACATATGAGTCCCCCTATATCACAAATTCAAGGTATTTTGGGGAGGCTTTGCTCAAGGGGGCGGAGACTGCTTGAAAGCAAGTGTCCTGGGGAGGGGCTCATTGACCTTGGCCCCAGGCGATATTGGACAGCACCCAAGGGGGCGCACCCGGGCAGGGTGCAGTAATGGGGTTATCGCTTCTCGGCCTTTTGGCTAAGATCAAGTGTAGTATCTGTTCTTATCAGTTTAATATCTGATATGTCCCCCAGAGGGGGACTACATATTAAACGGATTTTTAGGACAGGGAGACGGAAAAAGGGCTTGCTCCATCCGCTCCACGCATCGACCCGGTATTGCAGCGCCTCCGGGAACGGTGCACCCTCCTCTTTGTGTTGAAAAGCAAAAGCCCAGTGAGCGTGCATTAGTGGGGAAAAAGAAGACGGCCAGCGAGAGCGAGTGGAAAGTGTTTTTGTTGAGTGGAAAGTGTTTTTGTTGAGTGGAGAGTGTTTTTGTTGAGTGGAAAGTGTTTTTGTTGAGTGGAAAGCGTTTGGCTTCCTAATCGATTTAGGAGACACATGCCAAAACATGGGCGCAGCGGTTTCCTTGGCCACCTGAAGGGCAGGTGCTGGCAGAAGCAAACGGCAGCACTTTCAGTGACATGTCACAAGATGACAGTGGAGAGCTACAGTAGCTAACTATGCTAGTGCCAGCTAGTAAAAACAGCAACCAGGCTAGCTAGATAATGGATGGAGGGAAAATGTGGCATTTACAAGACAATCAGGCAAAGCCCTTTTCAACCCCCTGCCCGTTTTCCCGCCTTTTTAGATATATATATATATATATATATATATTTAATTATTTATTTATTTATTTATTTATATATATATATATATATAAAGATTCTGTCGTTGTCAGCTCTGATATGTGCTCCATAGGGGGACTCTCCATCACATATGAGTCCCCCTATATCACAAATTCAAGGTATTTTGGGGAGGCTTTGCTCAAGGGGGCGGAGACTGCTTGAAAGCAAGTGTCCTGGGGAGGGGCTCATTGACCTTTGCCCCAGGCGATATTGGACAGCACCCAAGGGGGCGCACCCGGGCAGGGTGCAGTAATGGGGTTATCGCTTCTCGGCCTTTTGGCTAAGATCAAGTGTAGTATCTGTTCTTATCAGTTTAATATCTGATATGTCCCCCAGAGGGGGACTACATATTAAACAGATTTTTAGGACAGGGAGACGGAAAAGGGGCTTGCTCCATCCGCTCCACGCATCGACCCGGTATTGCAGCGCCTCCGGGAACGGTGCACCCTCCTCTTTGTGTTGAAAAGCAAAAGCCCAGTGAGCGTGCATTAATGGGGAAAAAGAAGACGGCCAGCGAGAGCGAGTGGAAAGTGTTTTTGTTGAGTGGAAAGTGTTTTTGTTGAGTGGAAAGTGTTTTTGTTGAGTGGAAAGTGTTTTTGTTGAGTGGAAAGCGTTTGGCTTCCTAATCGATTTAGGAGACACATGCCAAAACATGGGCGCAGCGGTTTCCTTGGCCACCTGAAGGGCAGGTGCTGGCAGAAGCAAACGGCAGCACTTTCAGTGACATGTCACAAGATGACAGTGGAGAGCTACAGTAGCTAACTATGCTAGTGCCAGCTAGTAAAAACAGCAACCAGGCTAGCTAGATAATGGATGGAGGGAAAATGTGGCATTTACAAGACAATCAGGCAAAGCCCTTTTCAACCCCCTGCCCGTTTTCCCGCCTTTTTAGATATATATATATATATATATATATATTTAATTATTTATTTATTTATTTATTTATATATATATATATATATAAAGATTCTGTCGTTGTCAGCTCTGATATGTGCTCCATAGGGGGACTCTCCATCACATATGAGTCCCCCTATATCACAAATTCAAGGTATTTTGGGGAGGCTTTGCTCAAGGGGGCGGAGACTGCTTGAAAGCAAGTGTCCTGGGGAGGGGCTCATTGACCTTTGCCCCAGGCGATATTGGACAGCACCCAAGGGGGCGCACCCGGGCAGGGTGCAGTAATGGGGTTATCGCTTCTCGGCCTTTTGGCTAAGATCAAGTGTAGTATCTGTTCTTATCAGTTTAATATCTGATATGTCCCCCAGAGGGGGACTACATATTAAACGGATTTTTAGGACAGGGAGACGGAAAAGGGGCTTGCTCCATCCGCTCCACGCATCGACCCGGTATTGCAGCGCCTCCGGGAACGGTGCACCCTCCTCTTTGTGTTGAAAAGCAAAAGCCCAGTGAGCGTGCATTAATGGGGAAAAAGAAGACGGCCAGCGAGAGCGAGTGGAAAGTGTTTTTGTTGAGTGGAAAGTGTTTTTGTTGAGTGGAAAGTGTTTTTGTTGAGTGGAAAGTGTTTTTGTTGAGTGGAAAGCGTTTGGCTTCCTAATCGATTTAGGAGACACATGCCAAAACATGGGCGCAGCGGTTTCCTTGGCCACCTGAAGGGCAGGTGCTGGCAGAAGCAAACGGCAGCACTTTCAGTGACATGTCACAAGATGACAGTGGAGAGCTACAGTAGCTAACTATGCTAGTGCCAGCTAGTAAAAACAGCAACCAGGCTAGCTAGATAATGGATGGAGGGAAAATGTGGCATTTACAAGACAATCAGGCAAAGCCCTTTTCAACCCCCTGCCCGTTTTCCCGCCTTTTTAGATATATATATATATATATATATATATTTAATTATTTATTTATTTATTTATTTATATATATATATATATATATAAAGATTCTGTCGTTGTCAGCTCTGATATGTGCTCCATAGGGGGACTCTCCATCACATATGAGTCCCCCTATATCACAAATTCAAGGTATTTTGGGGAGGCTTTGCTCAAGGGGGCGGAGACTGCTTGAAAGCAAGTGTCCTGGGGAGGGGCTCATTGACCTTTGCCCCAGGCGATATTGGACAGCACCCAAGGGGGCGCACCCGGGCAGGGTGCAGTAATGGGGTTATCGCTTCTCGGCCTTTTGGCTAAGATCAAGTGTAGTATCTGTTCTTATCGGTACTAGCGTGGAATACGGACGTACAGCGATCGCTTCCCTCCGGAGTCGTGCGGTGGATGGGGCCAGGTGGGAAGCTGGGAGAGGAGAGCGCAACGGGGTCGTCCCAAGGGATGGCTGCCGGGAGAGGGTCGGTCCCGAGGGCCGGCCTGAAGAACACCCTCCGCTTCGTGTGGAGGGACGCTGCGGAGCCGAAGATGACCTGGGAGGTCTTTGCCCGGCGTGTGGTGGTGGGGGCACTGAAGCTTTCGGTGGCGGAGGTCCTCTGCCTTCAGGACAACGCCCAGGAGAGGGCCTACGACCTCACGTTGCAGACGGAGGGCCTGACAGCGGCGGTGGAGGCCAGGTGCCGGGCCCAGGGGAAGGAGCAGCCCCTCAGCTCCTTCGAGGTGGTGAACCTGAGCCGGCCAAATCTGAGGGTCGTCACCGTTCATCTCTACAACCCTCACGTGCCGGACAGCGCCATAGCCGGCTTCCTGGGCCGCTACGGGGAGGTGCTGTCCGGGGCCCGGTACGTGAGGGGGGCCGGGGGTATGGGTTTCTGGAACGGGCGGCGGCAGTTCCAGGTCCTCCTTGGGGAGGACCCCGCGGGCCTGGACGGGCTGAAGCACCCCCCGGCGTACTTCGCGCTGGGGGCGGATAGGGGGTATCTTTTTTACCCCCGCCAGCCCCCCTGCTGCAGGAGGTGCCGTGGGGTCGGGCACACGGAGTCCACCTGCGGGGGGGCCCGGTGCCGGGACTGCGGACAGGACGGGCACGTGGCGCGGGACTGCACGGCCGCGAAGACCTGCCACGGGTGCGGGCAGCCGGGCCACCTGTTCCGGGAGTGCCAGGTGAGGGGCCGCAGCTACGCCGGGGTGGTCGGCGGGGCGGTGAGGGCCCCAAGGCAGGAGGGGTCGGAGGCGACGGCGGTGGTCGGCGTGGTGGCGAGGGACGGCGGTGCGCCAGCCGCGGGGGGCGCCACTGACGAGGCGGTCGGTGTGGTCCGGGAGGCGGCGATGGCGGCGGCGGCGGCGGCTGCGCGACGGGGGGAGGATCTCCGTCCCCTGGAGGTGGTGCTGGGGGAGTTGAGGGGGGACTTGCGGGTCAGGGGGGACGAGGCGGTGGACCCGGCGAGCGCCGTCGGCGGCCCCGGGCGGGGGCAGCCGGCCCCGGTGCAGGACGGGCCTTCGGGAGTGGGGGGGACCGACCACGGCCGTGGGCTCGACCGGCTGCAGGAGGCCATGGACGCGGTGCAGGTGGGCCCGGGGGCCCCCGCAGCGAAGTCCGCTCGCCGCAAGGCGGGTAGTTTGGACGGCGGTGAGGGTGTGGAGGAGTCCCCGGGGGAGGGACATTCTAAGCGGGCGAAGGGGGTGGGGGGGCAGGGACCGGTGGGGGCCGAGGCCTTGTCGCTCCCGGGCTCCCTGCCGCACGCACCGGAGCAGTTGGCCGGGATCGAGGAGGAGGGCATGGTCCCGAATCCGGTGCCGGCCTCCTGGGGGGACGTCATGGACGTGGGGGAGGAGTCGCCCTCGGGGGAGTCGGAGGGGGACTTGTACACATAGGGTGTGTGTGTGTTTTGGGTGTGTGTGTGTGTGTGTAGGGTTTTTTTGGGGTTCTTTTTCTGTTCTTATTGTACGTAATGTCAGTCACTGTGGGCACTTTTAATGTACGGGGGTTGAGGGACACGGTGAAGAGGTTGGCGGTTTTTGAGTTTTTGGGGGGTCTGGATTTTACTTTTTGTTTTCTGCAGGAGGTGCATTTACGGGATGGGGGGGATGTCGGGAGGTTCGGGAGGGAGTGGGTGAAGGGCGGGTCGCTTTGGAGTGTTGGGGGGGTGCATTCTTCGGGGGTGGGCATTTTGTTTGGGAGTAGGGAAGTGCGGGTGGAGGGGTTTTTTGTTGTGGTGCAGGGCAGGGTGTTGGGGGCGGATGTGAGGGTGGGGTGTTTGAGGGTGAGGGTGATATGTGTGTACGGGCCACAGGGGGCGGCGGACAGGAGGGACATGGTCGGTCTGTTGGCGCCTCACTGCGCCACGGACCGGCCGGTCATCATTGGGGGGGATTTTAATGTGGAGTTTGGGGGCACGGGTGATGCGAGTGTGGGGGCTTTAGAGGGGTTGTTAGCGGGGCATGGATTGGTGGATGGGGGTGGGCGCACTACCCCGCGATTGGTCGGTCCCACGTGGCGTAATTCCCGTGGGGTTCAGAAGCGTTTAGACTACGTCTTCGTGTCAAGGTCTTTGGGTCTGGTGTCGGGGCGGGTGCTCCCCGTTTTCTTCTCGGACCATGATGGGGTCCTCATGACGGTCCGGGCGCAGGTGCCGGTCTTTGGCCGCTCCTACTGGCGCCTCAACTTGGGGGTCCTGGAGGAGCAGGATTTCTGCTCCTCACTGGCCCACTTCTACCAGGGCCTGGTGGGCCTTAAGCCCATGTGTGCGGGAGTGGTCGAGTGGTGGGAGATTGCTAAGGTCCGCTTGCGGGACTTTATCCAGGGGCACTGCCGGAGGAGGGCGAGGGCCCTGAGGGGGGAGACCGCATGGCTGCAGCGACAGCTAGAGCTGGAGCATTCCTGGGAGAACCATGGAATGTCCCCCGACGTGCAGCTGTGCGCCTGCCTCAGGGCCCAGTTGCGAACCATCTACGAGCGCCGGGCGCGCGCCTTCCTTCGGGGGGCACGTCGGCAGTTCTTGGAGCGGAACGAGACGTGCTCAGCCTCCTTCTTCGCCGAGGTCAAGGCGGCGAGGGGGAGGTCAGTGTTCACGGGGGTGAAGGACTCGCAGGGCCGCATAGCAACGGAGCCGGCCCGTATGGTGGAGGCCGCCACCGAGCACTTCCGTGCTTTCTTTAGCGCTAGGGAGGTGGACGAGGGCTATGGTGGGGTCTTCCTGGATCGGTTGACCCGGCGGGCGCCTCCTGATGTGGCGGAGGCCATGGAGGCCCCGTTATCCCTGGGGGAGCTGGAGGGGGCTCTCCGGCGCATGGGCCGGCGGAAGGTGCCGGGCCTCGACGGGCTGCCGGCCGAGTTCTACCTCAGGTTCTGGGGGGTGCTCGGCCCGGCGGTCCTCGAGGTCCTCACGGAGGTCCTCCGCACGGCGTCCCTGGGAGGGTCGATGGCCGTCGGTGTGCTGTCCCTCCTGTTCAAGAGGGGGGACACGACCGACCTGGGCAACTGGCGGCCGTTGACCATGCTGTGCGTGGACTACAAGTTGTTGGCCAAGGTGTTGGCTGACCGTCTGCGCACGGCACTCCCATACGTCGTGCACGAGGACCAGACCTGTGGTGTGGAGGGTCGGTCTGTGCGCTGGAACCTCCAGCTGATCCGGGATGCCATAGCGTATGTCGAGGACCGCGGGCTGCCTCTGATGGTGGCCGGCCTCGACCAGGCAAAGGCTTTCGATAGGGTCCACAGGGGTTTTCTGTTCCGGGTGTTAGAGAGGCTAGGGATAGGGCACGTTTTCAGGGGGTGGCTGAGTACTTTGTACTCAGTCGCGGGGTGCACTGTTTCGATTAATGGGCACTTGGGGCCGAGGTTTGATTTGGTTTCGGGGGTCCGGCAGGGGTGTCCGCTCTCACCCTTGCTGTTCATCCTTTACATGGAGCCCCTAGCGGCGGCCATTCGGGCCGACCCGGGTGTTGATGGATTGCTGGTACCAGGTAGCGGGGGCCTGCGGGTCAAGATGACTCAGTATGCAGACGACACCACTCTGCTGCTGGGGAGCGACGCTAGCCTGATCCGGTCCCTGCAAGTCTTCCAGGATTTCACACGAGCGTCGGGCGCGGTGCTCAATCTCGCCAAGTCCTCGGTGAAGTTTTTCGGGCGCTGGAAGGACAGGACGGATGTACCAGGGGGTTTGCCTCTCTGTGACGGTCCCCTGCGGATCTTAGGGGTGTACTTTGAGGCAGCCGGGTGCGCCACGGCCAACTGGACCAGGCGCCTGGAGGTGGTGGGGCGGAAGCTCTCGCTGTGGCGGGCCAGGACCTTGACATTCGTGGGGAAAGTCTTGGTCCTGAAGATCGATGTGCTGCCTTCCCTCCTCTTTCTGGCCTACGTGTATCCACTGCCGGCTAGCATGCGGAGGTCTCTCACCCGCTTGGTGTTCGGTTTCGTGTGGGGGGGCCGGTACGAGTGGGTGGCGAGGGCCCGCATGCTGGCCCCAGTGGATTGCGGGGGGCGCGATGTGCCCCATTTTCCGTTGAGGCTGGATTGTGTTTTTGTGTCTTTTCTTTTGGGAGAGCTGTCCAGACCGGTGCTTCACCCTTCTGGGCACTTCCTGCGTTTTTACTTTTCCTATCCAGCCAGGCATCTGGTGGAGTGGTCCAACCTGGGCCCCCGGGCGGAGCAGCTGCCGTGGCACTTTGGCCATGCGGCCAAATGGCTCCGTGCCCACCCTGCGGCCAGGGATCCGGCGCTGGGCCGGGATCAGAGGGCCCTGTATGCCGAGTTGAGGCGGGGCGTCTGTGCACCAGCCGTGGTGGGGGTCCCCGCTACGGTTTGGCGGTCCATCCAGCCGCCGGGCCTCGACAACGGGCTCAGGGACCTGAATTGGCAGTGCCTGCACAGGGCCCTGCCTGTGCGTGACATCTTGCACAGGCACGGGCTGGCACGGACCTCGGTGTGCCCGAGGGCCACCTGTAGCGGTGACGAGTCCATACGACACGTCATGTGGGACTGTCCTTTCGCTGGGGTAGTGTGGGCGAGGGCGGGGGTTTTGCTGGGGGCGGTGGATAGGGGTTTTGTGTTGTCATGGGCACGGGTGGAGCGGGGTGTGAGTGGGGCAGTGAGGGGTGCTAGGGCACGGGCGGTGGTGTGGCTGGTGGTAAGCCTGTTTAAGAAGGGGTTGTGGGAGGGCAGGCAGGAGCTGGTCAGGAGCGGGAGGGATGTGGGGGTTGAGTGGGTAGTGAGGAGGGTGGAGGGGGAGTTGAGGGAGAGGATCCGGTGGGATCTGAGGAGGTGGGGCCACCATGCCGCCCGCGAGAGGTGGAAGGGGGGGCTCGGGTTTCTTTGAGGGAGTTTGGGGGTGTTTTTGCTGGGGTTTTGAGGTGTGGGGAGTTGGTTATGGGTGTTTTGTGTGTGTGATGTTGCTGTGGGGTTATTCGTGTGGTGGTTTGGGGCAGGGGCCAGTGTGGTGTGTGTCTTGTTGTATTAAAGTATGGATTGTTGTAATAAACTTGGTTTAAAAACAAAAAAAAAATCTGTTCTTATCAGTTTAATATCTGATATGTCCCCCAGAGGGGGACTACATATTAAACGGATTTTTAGGACAGGGAGACGGAAAAGGGGCTTGCTCCATCCGCTCCACGCATCGACCCGGTATTGCAGCGCCTCCGGGAACGGTGCACCCTCCTCTTTGTGTTGAAAAGCAAAAGCCCAGTGAGCGTGCATTAGTGGGGAAAAAGAAGACGGCCAGCGAGAGCGAGTGGAAAGTGTTTTTGTTGAGTGGAAAGTGTTTTTGTTGAGTGGAGAGTGTTTTTGTTGAGTGGAAAGTGTTTTTGTTGAGTGGAAAGCGTTTGGCTTCCTAATCGATTTAGGAGACACATGCCAAAACATGGGCGCAGCGGTTTCCTTGGCCACCTGAAGGGCAGGTGCTGGCAGAAGCAAACGGCAGCACTTTCAGTGACATGTCACAAGATGACAGTGGAGAGCTACAGTAGCTAACTATGCTAGTGCCAGCTAGTAAAAACAGCAACCAGGCTAGCTAGATAATGGATGGAGGGAAAATGTGGCATTTACAAGACAATCAGGCAAAGCCCTTTTCAACCCCCTGCCCGTTTTCCCGCCTTTTTAGATATATATATATATATATATATATATATATATATATATATATATTTATTTATTTATATATATATATAAAGATTCTGTCGTTGTCAGCTCTGATATGTGCTCCATAGGGGGACTCTCCATCACATATGAGTCCCCCTATATCACAAATTCAAGGTATTTTGGGGAGGCTTTGCTCAAGGGGGCGGAGACTGCTTGAAAGCAAGTGTCCTGGGGAGGGGCTCATTGACCTTGGCCCCAGGCGATATTGGACAGCACCCAAGGGGGCGCACCCGGGCAGGGTGCAGTAATGGGGTTATCGCTTCTCGGCCTTTTGGCTAAGATCAAGTGTAGTATCTGTTCTTATCAGTTTAATATCTGATATGTCCCCCAGAGGGGGACTACATATTAAACGGATTTTTAGGACAGGGAGACGGAAAAAGGGCTTGCTCCATCCGCTCCACGCATCGACCCGGTATTGCAGCGCCTCCGGGAACGGTGCACCCTCCTCTTTGTGTTGAAAAGCAAAAGCCCAGTGAGCGTGCATTAGTGGGGAAAAAGAAGACGGCCAGCGAGAGCGAGTGGAAAGTGTTTTTGTTGAGTGGAAAGTGTTTTTGTTGAGTGGAGAGTGTTTTTGTTGAGTGGAAAGTGTTTTTGTTGAGTGGAAAGCGTTTGGCTTCCTAATCGATTTAGGAGACACATGCCAAAACATGGGCGCAGCGGTTTCCTTGGCCACCTGAAGGGCAGGTGCTGGCAGAAGCAAACGGCAGCACTTTCAGTGACATGTCACAAGATGACAGTGGAGAGCTACAGT
>NW_028175878.1:255000-287500 GCF_949987555.1 Borostomias antarcticus
CAGCACCCAAGGGGGCGCACCCGGGCAGGGTGCAGTAATGGGGTTATCGCTTCTCGGCCTTTTGGCTAAGATCAAGTGTAGTATCTGTTCTTATCAGTTTAATATCTGATATGTCCCCCAGAGGGGGACTACATATTAAACGGATTTTTAGGACAGGGAGACGGAAAAGGGGCTTGCTCCATCCGCTCCACGCATCGACCCGGTATTGCAGCGCCTCCGGGAACGGTGCACCCTCCTCTTTGTGTTGAAAAGCAAAAGCCCAGTGAGCGTGCATTAATGGGGAAAAAGAAGACGGCCAGCGAGAGCGAGTGGAAAGTGTTTTTGTTGAGTGGAAAGTGTTTTTGTTGAGTGGAAAGTGTTTTTGTTGAGTGGAAAGTGTTTTTGTTGAGTGGAAAGCGTTTGGCTTCCTAATCGATTTAGGAGACACATGCCAAAACATGGGCGCAGCGGTTTCCTTGGCCACCTGAAGGGCAGGTGCTGGCAGAAGCAAACGGCAGCACTTTCAGTGACATGTCACAAGATGACAGTGGAGAGCTACAGTAGCTAACTATGCTAGTGCCAGCTAGTAAAAACAGCAACCAGGCTAGCTAGATAATGGATGGAGGGAAAATGTGGCATTTACAAGACAATCAGGCAAAGCCCTTTTCAACCCCCTGCCCGTTTTCCCGCCTTTTTAGATATATATATATATATATATATATATATATATATATATTTAATTATTTATTTATTTATTTATTTATATATATATATATATATATAAAGATTCTGTCGTTGTCAGCTCTGATATGTGCTCCATAGGGGGACTCTCCATCACATATGAGTCCCCCTATATCACAAATTCAAGGTATTTTGGGGAGGCTTTGCTCAAGGGGGCGGAGACTGCTTGAAAGCAAGTGTCCTGGGGAGGGGCTCATTGACCTTTGCCCCAGGCGATATTGGACAGCACCCAAGGGGGCGCACCCGGGCAGGGTGCAGTAATGGGGTTATCGCTTCTCGGCCTTTTGGCTAAGATCAAGTGTAGTATCTGTTCTTATCAGTTTAATATCTGATATGTCCCCCCAGAGGGGGACTACATATTAAACGGATTTTTAGGACAGGGAGACGGAAAAGGGGCTTGCTCCATCCGCTCCACGCATCGACCCGGTATTGCAGCGCCTCCGGGAACGGTGCACCCTCCTCTTTGTGTTGAAAAGCAAAAGCCCAGTGAGCGTGCATTAATGGGGAAAAAGAAGACGGCCAGCGAGAGCGAGTGGAAAGTGTTTTTGTTGAGTGGAAAGTGTTTTTGTTGAGTGGAAAGTGTTTTTGTTGAGTGGAAAGTGTTTTTGTTGAGTGGAAAGCGTTTGGCTTCCTAATCGATTTAGGAGACACATGCCAAAACATGGGCGCAGCGGTTTCCTTGGCCACCTGAAGGGCAGGTGCTGGCAGAAGCAAACGGCAGCACTTTCAGTGACATGTCACAAGATGACAGTGGAGAGCTACAGTAGCTAACTATGCTAGTGCCAGCTAGTAAAAACAGCAACCAGGCTAGCTAGATAATGGATGGAGGGAAAATGTGGCATTTACAAGACAATCAGGCAAAGCCCTTTTCAACCCCCTGCCCGTTTTCCCGCCTTTTTAGATATATATATATATATATATATATTTAATTATTTATTTATTTATTTATTTATATATATATATATATATAAAGATTCTGTCGTTGTCAGCTCTGATATGTGCTCCATAGGGGGACTCTCCATCACATATGAGTCCCCCTATATCACAAATTCAAGGTATTTTGGGGAGGCTTTGCTCAAGGGGGCGGAGACTGCTTGAAAGCAAGTGTCCTGGGGAGGGGCTCATTGACCTTTGCCCCAGGCGATATTGGACAGCACCCAAGGGGGCGCACCCGGGCAGGGTGCAGTAATGGGGTTATCGCTTCTCGGCCTTTTGGCTAAGATCAAGTGTAGTATCTGTTCTTATCAGTTTAATATCTGATATGTCCCCCAGAGGGGGACTACATATTAAACGGATTTTTAGGACAGGGAGACGGAAAAGGGGCTTGCTCCATCCGCTCCACGCATCGACCCGGTATTGCAGCGCCTCCGGGAACGGTGCACCCTCCTCTTTGTGTTGAAAAGCAAAAGCCCAGTGAGCGTGCATTAATGGGGAAAAAGAAGACGGCCAGCGAGAGCGAGTGGAAAGTGTTTTTGTTGAGTGGAAAGTGTTTTTGTTGAGTGGAAAGTGTTTTTGTTGAGTGGAAAGTGTTTTTGTTGAGTGGAAAGCGTTTGGCTTCCTAATCGATTTAGGAGACACATGCCAAAACATGGGCGCAGCGGTTTCCTTGGCCACCTGAAGGGCAGGTGCTGGCAGAAGCAAACGGCAGCACTTTCAGTGACATGTCACAAGATGACAGTGGAGAGCTACAGTAGCTAACTATGCTAGTGCCAGCTAGTAAAAACAGCAACCAGGCTAGCTAGATAATGGATGGAGGGAAAATGTGGCATTTACAAGACAATCAGGCAAAGCCCTTTTCAACCCCCTGCCCGTTTTCCCGCCTTTTTAGATATATATATATATATATATATATATTTAATTATTTATTTATTTATTTATTTATATATATATATAAAGATTCTGTCGTTGTCAGCTCTGATATGTGCTCCATAGGGGGACTCTCCATCACATATGAGTCCCCCTATATCACAAATTCAAGGTATTTTGGGGAGGCTTTGCTCAAGGGGGCGGAGACTGCTTGAAAGCAAGTGTCCTGGGGAGGGGCTCATTGACCTTTGCCCCAGGCGATATTTGACAGCACCCAAGGGGGCGCACCCGGGCAGGGTGCAGTAATGGGGTTATCGCTTCTCGGCCTTTTGGCTAAGATCAAGTGTAGTATCTGTTCTTATCAGTTTAATATCTGATATGTCCCCCAGAGGGGGACTACATATTAAACGGATTTTTAGGACAGGGAGACGGAAAAGGGGCTTGCTCCATCCGCTCCACGCATCGACCCGGTATTGCAGCGCCTCCGGGAACGGTGCACCCTCCTCTTTGTGTTGAAAAGCAAAAGCCCAGTGAGCGTGCATTAATGGGGAAAAAGAAGACGGCCAGCGAGAGCGAGTGGAAAGTGTTTTTGTTGAGTGGAAAGTGTTTTTGTTGAGTGGAAAGTGTTTTTGTTGAGTGGAAAGTGTTTTTGTTGAGTGGAAAGCGTTTGGCTTCCTAATCGATTTAGGAGACACATGCCAAAACATGGGCGCAGCGGTTTCCTTGGCCACCTGAAGGGCAGGTGCTGGCAGAAGCAAACGGCAGCACTTTCAGTGACATGTCACAAGATGACAGTGGAGAGCTACAGTAGCTAACTATGCTAGTGCCAGCTAGTAAAAACAGCAACCAGGCTAGCTAGATAATGGATGGAGGGAAAATGTGGCATTTACAAGACAATCAGGCAAAGCCCTTTTCAACCCCCTGCCCGTTTTCCCGCCTTTTTAGATAGATATATATATATATATATATATATATATATATATATATATATATATTTAATTATTTATTTATTTATTTATTTATATATATATATATATATATAAAGATTCTGTCGTTGTCAGCTCTGATATGTGCTCCATAGGGGGACTCTCCATCACATATGAGTCCCCCTATATCACAAATTCAAGGTATTTTGGGGAGGCTTTGCTCAAGGGGGCGGAGACTGCTTGAAAGCAAGTGTCCTGGGGAGGGGCTCATTGACCTTTGCCCCAGGCGATATTGGACAGCACCCAAGGGGGCGCACCCGGGCAGGGTGCAGTAATGGGGTTATCGCTTCTCGGCCTTTTGGCTAAGATCAAGTGTAGTATCTGTTCTTATCAGTTTAATATCTGATATGTCCCCCAGAGGGGGTCTACATATTAAACGGATTTTTAGGACAGGGAGACGGAAAAGGGGCTTGCTCCATCCGCTCCACGCATCGACCCGGTATTGCAGCGCCTCCGGGAACGGTGCACCCTCCTCTTTGTGTTGAAAAGCAAAAGCCCAGTGAGCGTGCATTAATGGGGAAAAAGAAGACGGCCAGCGAGAGCGAGTGGAAAGTGTTTTTGTTGAGTGGAAAGTGTTTTTGTTGAGTGGAAAGTGTTTTTGTTGAGTGGAAAGTGTTTTTGTTGAGTGGAAAGCGTTTGGCTTCCTAATCGATTTAGGAGACACATGCCAAAACATGGGCGCAGCGGTTTCCTTGGCCACCTGAAGGGCAGGTGCTGGCAGAAGCAAACGGCAGCACTTTCAGTGACATGTCACAAGATGACAGTGGAGAGCTACAGTAGCTAACTATGCTAGTGCCAGCTAGTAAAAACAGCAACCAGGCTAGCTAGATAATGGATGGAGGGAAAATGTGGCATTTACAAGACAATCAGGCAAAGCCCTTTTCAACCCCCTGCCCGTTTTCCCGCCTTTTTAGATATATATATATATATATATATATTTAATTATTTATTTATTTATTTATTTATATATATATATATATATAAAGATTCTGTCGTTGTCAGCTCTGATATGTGCTCCATAGGGGGACTCTCCATCACATATGAGTCCCCCTATATCACAAATTCAAGGTATTTTGGGGAGGCTTTGCTCAAGGGGGCGGAGACTGCTTGAAAGCAAGTGTCCTGGGGAGGGGCTCATTGACCTTTGCCCCAGGCGATATTTGACAGCACCCAAGGGGGCGCACCCGGGCAGGGTGCAGTAATGGGGTTATCGCTTCTCGGCCTTTTGGCTAAGATCAAGTGTAGTATCTGTTCTTATCAGTTTAATATCTGATATGTCCCCCAGAGGGGGACTACATATTAAACGGATTTTTAGGACAGGGAGACGGAAAAGGGGCTTGCTCCATCCGCTCCACGCATCGACCCGGTATTGCAGCGCCTCCGGGAACGGTGCACCCTCCTCTTTGTGTTGAAAAGCAAAAGCCCAGTGAGCGTGCATTAATGGGGAAAAAGAAGACGGCCAGCGAGAGCGAGTGGAAAGTGTTTTTGTTGAGTGGAAAGTGTTTTTGTTGAGTGGAAAGTGTTTTTGTTGAGTGGAAAGTGTTTTTGTTGAGTGGAAAGCGTTTGGCTTCCTAATCGATTTAGGAGACACATGCCAAAACATGGGCGCAGCGGTTTCCTTGGCCACCTGAAGGGCAGGTGCTGGCAGAAGCAAACGGCAGCACTTTCAGTGACATGTCACAAGATGACAGTGGAGAGCTACAGTAGCTAACTATGCTAGTGCCAGCTAGTAAAAACAGCAACCAGGCTAGCTAGATAATGGATGGAGGGAAAATGTGGCATTTACAAGACAATCAGGCAAAGCCCTTTTCAACCCCCTGCCCGTTTTCCCGCCTTTTTAGATATATATATATATATATATATATATTTAATTATTTATTTATTTATTTATTTATATATATATATAAAGATTCTGTCGTTGTCAGCTCTGATATGTGCTCCATAGGGGGACTCTCCATCACATATGAGTCCCCCTATATCACAAATTCAAGGTATTTTGGGGAGGCTTTGCTCAAGGGGGCGGAGACTGCTTGAAAGCAAGTGTCCTGGGGAGGGGCTCATTGACCTTTGCCCCAGGCGATATTGGACAGCACCCAAGGGGGCGCACCCGGGCAGGGTGCAGTAATGGGGTTATCGCTTCTCGGCCTTTTGGCTAAGATCAAGTGTAGTATCTGTTCTTATCAGTTTAATATCTGATATGTCCCCCAGAGGGGGACTACATATTAAACGGATTTTTAGGACAGGGAGACGGAAAAGGGGCTTGCTCCATCCGCTCCACGCATCGACCCGGTATTGCAGCGCCTCCGGGAACGGTGCACCCTCCTCTTTGTGTTGAAAAGCAAAAGCCCAGTGAGCGTGCATTAATGGGGAAAAAGAAGACGGCCAGCGAGAGCGAGTGGAAAGTGTTTTTGTTGAGTGGAAAGTGTTTTTGTTGAGTGGAAAGTGTTTTTGTTGAGTGGAAAGTGTTTTTGTTGAGTGGAAAGCGTTTGGCTTCCTAATCGATTTAGGAGACACATGCCAAAACATGGGCGCAGCGGTTTCCTTGGCCACCTGAAGGGCAGGTGCTGGCAGAAGCAAACGGCAGCACTTTCAGTGACATGTCACAAGATGACAGTGGAGAGCTACAGTAGCTAACTATGCTAGTGCCAGCTAGTAAAAACAGCAACCAGGCTAGCTAGATAATGGATGGAGGGAAAATGTGGCATTTACAAGACAATCAGGCAAAGCCCTTTTCAACCCCCTGCCCGTTTTCCCGCCTTTTTAGATATATATATATATATATATATATATATATATATATATATATTTAATTATTTATTTATTTATTTATTTATATATATATATATATATATAAAGATTCTGTCGTTGTCAGCTCTGATATGTGCTCCATAGGGGGACTCTCCATCACATATGAGTCCCCCTATATCACAAATTCAAGGTATTTTGGGGAGGCTTTGCTCAAGGGGGCGGAGACTGCTTGAAAGCAAGTGTCCTGGGGAGGGGCTCATTGACCTTTGCCCCAGGCGATATTGGACAGCACCCAAGGGGGCGCACCCGGGCAGGGTGCAGTAATGGGGTTATCGCTTCTCGGCCTTTTGGCTAAGATCAAGTGTAGTATCTGTTCTTATCAGTTTAATATCTGATATGTCCCCCAGAGGGGGACTACATATTAAACGGATTTTTAGGACAGGGAGACGGAAAAGGGGCTTGCTCCATCCGCTCCACGCATCGACCCGGTATTGCAGCGCCTCCGGGAACGGTGCACCCTCCTCTTTGTGTTGAAAAGCAAAAGCCCAGTGAGCGTGCATTAATGGGGAAAAAGAAGACGGCCAGCGAGAGCGAGTGGAAAGTGTTTTTGTTGAGTGGAAAGTGTTTTTGTTGAGTGGAAAGTGTTTTTGTTGAGTGGAAAGTGTTTTTGTTGAGTGGAAAGCGTTTGGCTTCCTAATCGATTTAGGAGACACATGCCAAAACATGGGCGCAGCGGTTTCCTTGGCCACCTGAAGGGCAGGTGCTGGCAGAAGCAAACGGCAGCACTTTCAGTGACATGTCACAAGATGACAGTGGAGAGCTACAGTAGCTAACTATGCTAGTGCCAGCTAGTAAAAACAGCAACCAGGCTAGCTAGATAATGGATGGAGGGAAAATGTGGCATTTACAAGACAATCAGGCAAAGCCCTTTTCAACCCCCTGCCCGTTTTCCCGCCTTTTTAGATAGATATATATATATATATATATATATATATATATATATATATTTAATTATTTATTTATTTATTTATTTATATATATATATATATATATAAAGATTCTGTCGTTGTCAGCTCTGATATGTGCTCCATAGGGGGACTCTCCATCACATATGAGTCCCCCTATATCACAAATTCAAGGTATTTTGGGGAGGCTTTGCTCAAGGGGGCGGAGACTGCTTGAAAGCAAGTGTCCTGGGGAGGGGCTCATTGACCTTTGCCCCAGGCGATATTGGACAGCACCCAAGGGGGCGCACCCGGGCAGGGTGCAGTAATGGGGTTATCGCTTCTCGGCCTTTTGGCTAAGATCAAGTGTAGTATCTGTTCTTATCAGTTTAATATCTGATATGTCCCCCAGAGGGGGTCTACATATTAAACGGATTTTTAGGACAGGGAGACGGAAAAGGGGCTTGCTCCATCCGCTCCACGCATCGACCCGGTATTGCAGCGCCTCCGGGAACGGTGCACCCTCCTCTTTGTGTTGAAAAGCAAAAGCCCAGTGAGCGTGCATTAATGGGGAAAAAGAAGACGGCCAGCGAGAGCGAGTGGAAAGTGTTTTTGTTGAGTGGAAAGTGTTTTTGTTGAGTGGAAAGTGTTTTTGTTGAGTGGAAAGTGTTTTTGTTGAGTGGAAAGCGTTTGGCTTCCTAATCGATTTAGGAGACACATGCCAAAACATGGGCGCAGCGGTTTCCTTGGCCACCTGAAGGGCAGGTGCTGGCAGAAGCAAACGGCAGCACTTTCAGTGACATGTCACAAGATGACAGTGGAGAGCTACAGTAGCTAACTATGCTAGTGCCAGCTAGTAAAAACAGCAACCAGGCTAGCTAGATAATGGATGGAGGGAAAATGTGGCATTTACAAGACAATCAGGCAAAGCCCTTTTCAACCCCCTGCCCGTTTTCCCGCCTTTTTAGATATATATATATATATATATATATTTAATTATTTATTTATTTATTTATTTATATATATATATATATATAAAGATTCTGTCGTTGTCAGCTCTGATATGTGCTCCATAGGGGGACTCTCCATCACATATGAGTCCCCCTATATCACAAATTCAAGGTATTTTGGGGAGGCTTTGCTCAAGGGGGCGGAGACTGCTTGAAAGCAAGTGTCCTGGGGAGGGGCTCATTGACCTTTGCCCCAGGCGATATTGGACAGCACCCAAGGGGGCGCACCCGGGCAGGGTGCAGTAATGGGGTTATCGCTTCTCGGCCTTTTGGCTAAGATCAAGTGTAGTATCTGTTCTTATCAGTTTAATATCTGATATGTCCCCCAGAGGGGGACTACATATTAAACGGATTTTTAGGACAGGGAGACGGAAAAGGGGCTTGCTCCATCCGCTCCACGCATCGACCCGGTATTGCAGCGCCTCCGGGAACGGTGCACCCTCCTCTTTGTGTTGAAAAGCAAAAGCCCAGTGAGCGTGCATTAATGGGGAAAAAGAAGACGGCCAGCGAGAGCGAGTGGAAAGTGTTTTTGTTGAGTGGAAAGTGTTTTTGTTGAGTGGAAAGTGTTTTTGTTGAGTGGAAAGTGTTTTTGTTGAGTGGAAAGCGTTTGGCTTCCTAATCGATTTAGGAGACACATGCCAAAACATGGGCGCAGCGGTTTCCTTGGCCACCTGAAGGGCAGGTGCTGGCAGAAGCAAACGGCAGCACTTTCAGTGACATGTCACAAGATGACAGTGGAGAGCTACAGTAGCTAACTATGCTAGTGCCAGCTAGTAAAAACAGCAACCAGGCTAGCTAGATAATGGATGGAGGGAAAATGTGGCATTTACAAGACAATCAGGCAAAGCCCTTTTCAACCCCCTGCCCGTTTTCCCGCCTTTTTAGATATATATATATATATATATATATATTTAATTATTTATTTATTTATTTATTTATATATATATATAAAGATTCTGTCGTTGTCAGCTCTGATATGTGCTCCATAGGGGGACTCTCCATCACATATGAGTCCCCCTATATCACAAATTCAAGGTATTTTGGGGAGGCTTTGCTCAAGGGGGCGGAGACTGCTTGAAAGCAAGTGTCCTGGGGAGGGGCTCATTGACCTTTGCCCCAGGCGATATTTGACAGCACCCAAGGGGGCGCACCCGGGCAGGGTGCAGTAATGGGGTTATCGCTTCTCGGCCTTTTGGCTAAGATCAAGTGTAGTATCTGTTCTTATCAGTTTAATATCTGATATGTCCCCCAGAGGGGGACTACATATTAAACGGATTTTTAGGACAGGGAGACGGAAAAGGGGCTTGCTCCATCCGCTCCACGCATCGACCCGGTATTGCAGCGCCTCCGGGAACGGTGCACCCTCCTCTTTGTGTTGAAAAGCAAAAGCCCAGTGAGCGTGCATTAATGGGGAAAAAGAAGACGGCCAGCGAGAGCGAGTGGAAAGTGTTTTTGTTGAGTGGAAAGTGTTTTTGTTGAGTGGAAAGTGTTTTTGTTGAGTGGAAAGTGTTTTTGTTGAGTGGAAAGCGTTTGGCTTCCTAATCGATTTAGGAGACACATGCCAAAACATGGGCGCAGCGGTTTCCTTGGCCACCTGAAGGGCAGGTGCTGGCAGAAGCAAACGGCAGCACTTTCAGTGACATGTCACAAGATGACAGTGGAGAGCTACAGTAGCTAACTATGCTAGTGCCAGCTAGTAAAAACAGCAACCAGGCTAGCTAGATAATGGATGGAGGGAAAATGTGGCATTTACAAGACAATCAGGCAAAGCCCTTTTCAACCCCCTGCCCGTTTTCCCGCCTTTTTAGATATATATATATATATATATATATATATATATATATATATAAAGATTCTGTCGTTGTCAGCTCTGATATGTGCTCCATAGGGGGACTCTCCATCACATATGAGTCCCCCTATATCACAAATTCAAGGTATTTTGGGGAGGCTTTGCTCAAGGGGGCGGAGACTGCTTGAAAGCAAGTGTCCTGGGGAGGGGCTCATTGACCTTTGCCCCAGGCGATATTGGACAGCACCCAAGGGGGCGCACCCGGGCAGGGTGCAGTAATGGGGTTATCGCTTCTCGGCCTTTTGGCTAAGATCAAGTGTAGTATCTGTTCTTATCAGTTTAATATCTGATATGTCCCCCAGAGGGGGACTACATATTAAACGGATTTTTAGGACAGGGAGACGGAAAAGGGGCTTGCTCCATCCGCTCCACGCATCGACCCGGTATTGCAGCGCCTCCGGGAACGGTGCACCCTCCTCTTTGTGTTGAAAAGCAAAAGCCCAGTGAGCGTGCATTAATGGGGAAAAAGAAGACGGCCAGCGAGAGCGAGTGGAAAGTGTTTTTGTTGAGTGGAAAGTGTTTTTGTTGAGTGGAAAGTGTTTTTGTTGAGTGGAAAGTGTTTTTGTTGAGTGGAAAGCGTTTGGCTTCCTAATCGATTTAGGAGACACATGCCAAAACATGGGCGCAGCGGTTTCCTTGGCCACCTGAAGGGCAGGTGCTGGCAGAAGCAAACGGCAGCACTTTCAGTGACATGTCACAAGATGACAGTGGAGAGCTACAGTAGCTAACTATGCTAGTGCCAGCTAGTAAAAACAGCAACCAGGCTAGCTAGATAATGGATGGAGGGAAAATGTGGCATTTACAAGACAATCAGGCAAAGCCCTTTTCAACCCCCTGCCCGTTTTCCCGCCTTTTTAGATATATATATATATATATATATATATATATATATATATTTAATTATTTATTTATTTATTTATTTATATATATATATATATATATAAAGATTCTGTCGTTGTCAGCTCTGATATGTGCTCCATAGGGGGACTCTCCATCACATATGAGTCCCCCTATATCACAAATTCAAGGTATTTTGGGGAGGCTTTGCTCAAGGGGGCGGAGACTGCTTGAAAGCAAGTGTCCTGGGGAGGGGCTCATTGACCTTTGCCCCAGGCGATATTGGACAGCACCCAAGGGGGCGCACCCGGGCAGGGTGCAGTAATGGGGTTATCGCTTCTCGGCCTTTTGGCTAAGATCAAGTGTAGTATCTGTTCTTATCAGTTTAATATCTGATATGTCCCCCCAGAGGGGGACTACATATTAAACGGATTTTTAGGACAGGGAGACGGAAAAGGGGCTTGCTCCATCCGCTCCACGCATCGACCCGGTATTGCAGCGCCTCCGGGAACGGTGCACCCTCCTCTTTGTGTTGAAAAGCAAAAGCCCAGTGAGCGTGCATTAATGGGGAAAAAGAAGACGGCCAGCGAGAGCGAGTGGAAAGTGTTTTTGTTGAGTGGAAAGTGTTTTTGTTGAGTGGAAAGTGTTTTTGTTGAGTGGAAAGTGTTTTTGTTGAGTGGAAAGCGTTTGGCTTCCTAATCGATTTAGGAGACACATGCCAAAACATGGGCGCAGCGGTTTCCTTGGCCACCTGAAGGGCAGGTGCTGGCAGAAGCAAACGGCAGCACTTTCAGTGACATGTCACAAGATGACAGTGGAGAGCTACAGTAGCTAACTATGCTAGTGCCAGCTAGTAAAAACAGCAACCAGGCTAGCTAGATAATGGATGGAGGGAAAATGTGGCATTTACAAGACAATCAGGCAAAGCCCTTTTCAACCCCCTGCCCGTTTTCCCGCCTTTTTAGATATATATATATATATATATATATTTAATTATTTATTTATTTATTTATTTATATATATATATATATATAAAGATTCTGTCGTTGTCAGCTCTGATATGTGCTCCATAGGGGGACTCTCCATCACATATGAGTCCCCCTATATCACAAATTCAAGGTATTTTGGGGAGGCTTTGCTCAAGGGGGCGGAGACTGCTTGAAAGCAAGTGTCCTGGGGAGGGGCTCATTGACCTTTGCCCCAGGCGATATTGGACAGCACCCAAGGGGGCGCACCCGGGCAGGGTGCAGTAATGGGGTTATCGCTTCTCGGCCTTTTGGCTAAGATCAAGTGTAGTATCTGTTCTTATCAGTTTAATATCTGATATGTCCCCCAGAGGGGGACTACATATTAAACGGATTTTTAGGACAGGGAGACGGAAAAGGGGCTTGCTCCATCCGCTCCACGCATCGACCCGGTATTGCAGCGCCTCCGGGAACGGTGCACCCTCCTCTTTGTGTTGAAAAGCAAAAGCCCAGTGAGCGTGCATTAATGGGGAAAAAGAAGACGGCCAGCGAGAGCGAGTGGAAAGTGTTTTTGTTGAGTGGAAAGTGTTTTTGTTGAGTGGAAAGTGTTTTTGTTGAGTGGAAAGTGTTTTTGTTGAGTGGAAAGCGTTTGGCTTCCTAATCGATTTAGGAGACACATGCCAAAACATGGGCGCAGCGGTTTCCTTGGCCACCTGAAGGGCAGGTGCTGGCAGAAGCAAACGGCAGCACTTTCAGTGACATGTCACAAGATGACAGTGGAGAGCTACAGTAGCTAACTATGCTAGTGCCAGCTAGTAAAAACAGCAACCAGGCTAGCTAGATAATGGATGGAGGGAAAATGTGGCATTTACAAGACAATCAGGCAAAGCCCTTTTCAACCCCCTGCCCGTTTTCCCGCCTTTTTAGATATATATATATATATATATATATATTTAATTATTTATTTATTTATTTATTTATATATATATATAAAGATTCTGTCGTTGTCAGCTCTGATATGTGCTCCATAGGGGGACTCTCCATCACATATGAGTCCCCCTATATCACAAATTCAAGGTATTTTGGGGAGGCTTTGCTCAAGGGGGCGGAGACTGCTTGAAAGCAAGTGTCCTGGGGAGGGGCTCATTGACCTTTGCCCCAGGCGATATTTGACAGCACCCAAGGGGGCGCACCCGGGCAGGGTGCAGTAATGGGGTTATCGCTTCTCGGCCTTTTGGCTAAGATCAAGTGTAGTATCTGTTCTTATCAGTTTAATATCTGATATGTCCCCCAGAGGGGGACTACATATTAAACGGATTTTTAGGACAGGGAGACGGAAAAGGGGCTTGCTCCATCCGCTCCACGCATCGACCCGGTATTGCAGCGCCTCCGGGAACGGTGCACCCTCCTCTTTGTGTTGAAAAGCAAAAGCCCAGTGAGCGTGCATTAATGGGGAAAAAGAAGACGGCCAGCGAGAGCGAGTGGAAAGTGTTTTTGTTGAGTGGAAAGTGTTTTTGTTGAGTGGAAAGTGTTTTTGTTGAGTGGAAAGTGTTTTTGTTGAGTGGAAAGCGTTTGGCTTCCTAATCGATTTAGGAGACACATGCCAAAACATGGGCGCAGCGGTTTCCTTGGCCACCTGAAGGGCAGGTGCTGGCAGAAGCAAACGGCAGCACTTTCAGTGACATGTCACAAGATGACAGTGGAGAGCTACAGTAGCTAACTATGCTAGTGCCAGCTAGTAAAAACAGCAACCAGGCTAGCTAGATAATGGATGGAGGGAAAATGTGGCATTTACAAGACAATCAGGCAAAGCCCTTTTCAACCCCCTGCCCGTTTTCCCGCCTTTTTAGATAGATATATATATATATATATATATATATATATATATATATATATATATATTAATTATTTATTTATTTATTTATTTATATATATATATATATATATAAAGATTCTGTCGTTGTCAGCTCTGATATGTGCTCCATAGGGGGACTCTCCATCACATATGAGTCCCCCTATATCACAAATTCAAGGTATTTTGGGGAGGCTTTGCTCAAGGGGGCGGAGACTGCTTGAAAGCAAGTGTCCTGGGGAGGGGCTCATTGACCTTTGCCCCAGGCGATATTGGACAGCACCCAAGGGGGCGCACCCGGGCAGGGTGCAGTAATGGGGTTATCGCTTCTCGGCCTTTTGGCTAAGATCAAGTGTAGTATCTGTTCTTATCAGTTTAATATCTGATATGTCCCCCAGAGGGGGTCTACATATTAAACGGATTTTTAGGACAGGGAGACGGAAAAGGGGCTTGCTCCATCCGCTCCACGCATCGACCCGGTATTGCAGCGCCTCCGGGAACGGTGCACCCTCCTCTTTGTGTTGAAAAGCAAAAGCCCAGTGAGCGTGCATTAATGGGGAAAAAGAAGACGGCCAGCGAGAGCGAGTGGAAAGTGTTTTTGTTGAGTGGAAAGTGTTTTTGTTGAGTGGAAAGTGTTTTTGTTGAGTGGAAAGTGTTTTTGTTGAGTGGAAAGCGTTTGGCTTCCTAATCGATTTAGGAGACACATGCCAAAACATGGGCGCAGCGGTTTCCTTGGCCACCTGAAGGGCAGGTGCTGGCAGAAGCAAACGGCAGCACTTTCAGTGACATGTCACAAGATGACAGTGGAGAGCTACAGTAGCTAACTATGCTAGTGCCAGCTAGTAAAAACAGCAACCAGGCTAGCTAGATAATGGATGGAGGGAAAATGTGGCATTTACAAGACAATCAGGCAAAGCCCTTTTCAACCCCCTGCCCGTTTTCCCGCCTTTTTAGATATATATATATATATATATATATTTAATTATTTATTTATTTATTTATTTATATATATATATATATATAAAGATTCTGTCGTTGTCAGCTCTGATATGTGCTCCATAGGGGGACTCTCCATCACATATGAGTCCCCCTATATCACAAATTCAAGGTATTTTGGGGAGGCTTTGCTCAAGGGGGCGGAGACTGCTTGAAAGCAAGTGTCCTGGGGAGGGGCTCATTGACCTTTGCCCCAGGCGATATTTGACAGCACCCAAGGGGGCGCACCCGGGCAGGGTGCAGTAATGGGGTTATCGCTTCTCGGCCTTTTGGCTAAGATCAAGTGTAGTATCTGTTCTTATCAGTTTAATATCTGATATGTCCCCCAGAGGGGGACTACATATTAAACGGATTTTTAGGACAGGGAGACGGAAAAGGGGCTTGCTCCATCCGCTCCACGCATCGACCCGGTATTGCAGCGCCTCCGGGAACGGTGCACCCTCCTCTTTGTGTTGAAAAGCAAAAGCCCAGTGAGCGTGCATTAATGGGGAAAAAGAAGACGGCCAGCGAGAGCGAGTGGAAAGTGTTTTTGTTGAGTGGAAAGTGTTTTTGTTGAGTGGAAAGTGTTTTTGTTGAGTGGAAAGTGTTTTTGTTGAGTGGAAAGCGTTTGGCTTCCTAATCGATTTAGGAGACACATGCCAAAACATGGGCGCAGCGGTTTCCTTGGCCACCTGAAGGGCAGGTGCTGGCAGAAGCAAACGGCAGCACTTTCAGTGACATGTCACAAGATGACAGTGGAGAGCTACAGTAGCTAACTATGCTAGTGCCAGCTAGTAAAAACAGCAACCAGGCTAGCTAGATAATGGATGGAGGGAAAATGTGGCATTTACAAGACAATCAGGCAAAGCCCTTTTCAACCCCCTGCCCGTTTTCCCGCCTTTTTAGATATATATATATATATATATATATATTTAATTATTTATTTATTTATTTATTTATATATATATATAAAGATTCTGTCGTTGTCAGCTCTGATATGTGCTCCATAGGGGGACTCTCCATCACATATGAGTCCCCCTATATCACAAATTCAAGGTATTTTGGGGAGGCTTTGCTCAAGGGGGCGGAGACTGCTTGAAAGCAAGTGTCCTGGGGAGGGGCTCATTGACCTTTGCCCCAGGCGATATTGGACAGCACCCAAGGGGGCGCACCCGGGCAGGGTGCAGTAATGGGGTTATCGCTTCTCGGCCTTTTGGCTAAGATCAAGTGTAGTATCTGTTCTTATCAGTTTAATATCTGATATGTCCCCCAGAGGGGGACTACATATTAAACGGATTTTTAGGACAGGGAGACGGAAAAGGGGCTTGCTCCATCCGCTCCACGCATCGACCCGGTATTGCAGCGCCTCCGGGAACGGTGCACCCTCCTCTTTGTGTTGAAAAGCAAAAGCCCAGTGAGCGTGCATTAATGGGGAAAAAGAAGACGGCCAGCGAGAGCGAGTGGAAAGTGTTTTTGTTGAGTGGAAAGTGTTTTTGTTGAGTGGAAAGTGTTTTTGTTGAGTGGAAAGTGTTTTTGTTGAGTGGAAAGCGTTTGGCTTCCTAATCGATTTAGGAGACACATGCCAAAACATGGGCGCAGCGGTTTCCTTGGCCACCTGAAGGGCAGGTGCTGGCAGAAGCAAACGGCAGCACTTTCAGTGACATGTCACAAGATGACAGTGGAGAGCTACAGTAGCTAACTATGCTAGTGCCAGCTAGTAAAAACAGCAACCAGGCTAGCTAGATAATGGATGGAGGGAAAATGTGGCATTTACAAGACAATCAGGCAAAGCCCTTTTCAACCCCCTGCCCGTTTTCCCGCCTTTTTAGATATATATATATATATATATATATATATATATATATATATATTTAATTATTTATTTATTTATTTATTTATATATATATATATATATATAAAGATTCTGTCGTTGTCAGCTCTGATATGTGCTCCATAGGGGGACTCTCCATCACATATGAGTCCCCCTATATCACAAATTCAAGGTATTTTGGGGAGGCTTTGCTCAAGGGGGCGGAGACTGCTTGAAAGCAAGTGTCCTGGGGAGGGGCTCATTGACCTTTGCCCCAGGCGATATTGGACAGCACCCAAGGGGGCGCACCCGGGCAGGGTGCAGTAATGGGGTTATCGCTTCTCGGCCTTTTGGCTAAGATCAAGTGTAGTATCTGTTCTTATCAGTTTAATATCTGATATGTCCCCCAGAGGGGGACTACATATTAAACGGATTTTTAGGACAGGGAGACGGAAAAGGGGCTTGCTCCATCCGCTCCACGCATCGACCCGGTATTGCAGCGCCTCCGGGAACGGTGCACCCTCCTCTTTGTGTTGAAAAGCAAAAGCCCAGTGAGCGTGCATTAATGGGGAAAAAGAAGACGGCCAGCGAGAGCGAGTGGAAAGTGTTTTTGTTGAGTGGAAAGTGTTTTTGTTGAGTGGAAAGTGTTTTTGTTGAGTGGAAAGTGTTTTTGTTGAGTGGAAAGCGTTTGGCTTCCTAATCGATTTAGGAGACACATGCCAAAACATGGGCGCAGCGGTTTCCTTGGCCACCTGAAGGGCAGGTGCTGGCAGAAGCAAACGGCAGCACTTTCAGTGACATGTCACAAGATGACAGTGGAGAGCTACAGTAGCTAACTATGCTAGTGCCAGCTAGTAAAAACAGCAACCAGGCTAGCTAGATAATGGATGGAGGGAAAATGTGGCATTTACAAGACAATCAGGCAAAGCCCTTTTCAACCCCCTGCCCGTTTTCCCGCCTTTTTAGATAGATATATATATATATATATATATATATATATATATATATATATTTAATTATTTATTTATTTATTTATTTATATATATATATATATATATAAAGATTCTGTCGTTGTCAGCTCTGATATGTGCTCCATAGGGGGACTCTCCATCACATATGAGTCCCCCTATATCACAAATTCAAGGTATTTTGGGGAGGCTTTGCTCAAGGGGGCGGAGACTGCTTGAAAGCAAGTGTCCTGGGGAGGGGCTCATTGACCTTTGCCCCAGGCGATATTGGACAGCACCCAAGGGGGCGCACCCGGGCAGGGTGCAGTAATGGGGTTATCGCTTCTCGGCCTTTTGGCTAAGATCAAGTGTAGTATCTGTTCTTATCAGTTTAATATCTGATATGTCCCCCAGAGGGGGTCTACATATTAAACGGATTTTTAGGACAGGGAGACGGAAAAGGGGCTTGCTCCATCCGCTCCACGCATCGACCCGGTATTGCAGCGCCTCCGGGAACGGTGCACCCTCCTCTTTGTGTTGAAAAGCAAAAGCCCAGTGAGCGTGCATTAATGGGGAAAAAGAAGACGGCCAGCGAGAGCGAGTGGAAAGTGTTTTTGTTGAGTGGAAAGTGTTTTTGTTGAGTGGAAAGTGTTTTTGTTGAGTGGAAAGTGTTTTTGTTGAGTGGAAAGCGTTTGGCTTCCTAATCGATTTAGGAGACACATGCCAAAACATGGGCGCAGCGGTTTCCTTGGCCACCTGAAGGGCAGGTGCTGGCAGAAGCAAACGGCAGCACTTTCAGTGACATGTCACAAGATGACAGTGGAGAGCTACAGTAGCTAACTATGCTAGTGCCAGCTAGTAAAAACAGCAACCAGGCTAGCTAGATAATGGATGGAGGGAAAATGTGGCATTTACAAGACAATCAGGCAAAGCCCTTTTCAACCCCCTGCCCGTTTTCCCGCCTTTTTAGATATATATATATATATATATATATTTAATTATTTATTTATTTATTTATTTATATATATATATATATATAAAGATTCTGTCGTTGTCAGCTCTGATATGTGCTCCATAGGGGGACTCTCCATCACATATGAGTCCCCCTATATCACAAATTCAAGGTATTTTGGGGAGGCTTTGCTCAAGGGGGCGGAGACTGCTTGAAAGCAAGTGTCCTGGGGAGGGGCTCATTGACCTTTGCCCCAGGCGATATTGGACAGCACCCAAGGGGGCGCACCCGGGCAGGGTGCAGTAATGGGGTTATCGCTTCTCGGCCTTTTGGCTAAGATCAAGTGTAGTATCTGTTCTTATCAGTTTAATATCTGATATGTCCCCCAGAGGGGGACTACATATTAAACGGATTTTTAGGACAGGGAGACGGAAAAGGGGCTTGCTCCATCCGCTCCACGCATCGACCCGGTATTGCAGCGCCTCCGGGAACGGTGCACCCTCCTCTTTGTGTTGAAAAGCAAAAGCCCAGTGAGCGTGCATTAATGGGGAAAAAGAAGACGGCCAGCGAGAGCGAGTGGAAAGTGTTTTTGTTGAGTGGAAAGTGTTTTTGTTGAGTGGAAAGTGTTTTTGTTGAGTGGAAAGTGTTTTTGTTGAGTGGAAAGCGTTTGGCTTCCTAATCGATTTAGGAGACACATGCCAAAACATGGGCGCAGCGGTTTCCTTGGCCACCTGAAGGGCAGGTGCTGGCAGAAGCAAACGGCAGCACTTTCAGTGACATGTCACAAGATGACAGTGGAGAGCTACAGTAGCTAACTATGCTAGTGCCAGCTAGTAAAAACAGCAACCAGGCTAGCTAGATAATGGATGGAGGGAAAATGTGGCATTTACAAGACAATCAGGCAAAGCCCTTTTCAACCCCCTGCCCGTTTTCCCGCCTTTTTAGATATATATATATATATATATATATATTTAATTATTTATTTATTTATTTATTTATATATATATATAAAGATTCTGTCGTTGTCAGCTCTGATATGTGCTCCATAGGGGGACTCTCCATCACATATGAGTCCCCCTATATCACAAATTCAAGGTATTTTGGGGAGGCTTTGCTCAAGGGGGCGGAGACTGCTTGAAAGCAAGTGTCCTGGGGAGGGGCTCATTGACCTTTGCCCCAGGCGATATTGGACAGCACCCAAGGGGGCGCACCCGGGCAGGGTGCAGTAATGGGGTTATCGCTTCTCGGCCTTTTGGCTAAGATCAAGTGTAGTATCTGTTCTTATCAGTTTAATATCTGATATGTCCCCCAGAGGGGGACTACATATTAAACGGATTTTTAGGACAGGGAGACGGAAAAGGGGCTTGCTCCATCCGCTCCACGCATCGACCCGGTATTGCAGCGCCTCCGGGAACGGTGCACCCTCCTCTTTGTGTTGAAAAGCAAAAGCCCAGTGAGCGTGCATTAATGGGGAAAAAGAAGACGGCCAGCGAGAGCGAGTGGAAAGTGTTTTTGTTGAGTGGAAAGTGTTTTTGTTGAGTGGAAAGTGTTTTTGTTGAGTGGAAAGTGTTTTTGTTGAGTGGAAAGCGTTTGGCTTCCTAATCGATTTAGGAGACACATGCCAAAACATGGGCGCAGCGGTTTCCTTGGCCACCTGAAGGGCAGGTGCTGGCAGAAGCAAACGGCAGCACTTTCAGTGACATGTCACAAGATGACAGTGGAGAGCTACAGTAGCTAACTATGCTAGTGCCAGCTAGTAAAAACAGCAACCAGGCTAGCTAGATAATGGATGGAGGGAAAATGTGGCATTTACAAGACAATCAGGCAAAGCCCTTTTCAACCCCCTGCCCGTTTTCCCGCCTTTTTAGATATATATATATATATATATATATATATTTAATTATTTATTTATTTATTTATTTATATATATATATAAAGATTCTGTCGTTGTCAGCTCTGATATGTGCTCCATAGGGGGACTCTCCATCACATATGAGTCCCCCTATATCACAAATTCAAGGTATTTTGGGGAGGCTTTGCTCAAGGGGGCGGAGACTGCTTGAAAGCAAGTGTCCTGGGGAGGGGCTCATTGACCTTTGCCCCAGGCGATATTTGACAGCACCCAAGGGGGCGCACCCGGGCAGGGTGCAGTAATGGGGTTATCGCTTCTCGGCCTTTTGGCTAAGATCAAGTGTAGTATCTGTTCTTATCAGTTTAATATCTGATATGTCCCCCAGAGGGGGACTACATATTAAACGGATTTTTAGGACAGGGAGACGGAAAAGGGGCTTGCTCCATCCGCTCCACGCATCGACCCGGTATTGCAGCGCCTCCGGGAACGGTGCACCCTCCTCTTTGTGTTGAAAAGCAAAAGCCCAGTGAGCGTGCATTAATGGGGAAAAAGAAGACGGCCAGCGAGAGCGAGTGGAAAGTGTTTTTGTTGAGTGGAAAGTGTTTTTGTTGAGTGGAAAGTGTTTTTGTTGAGTGGAAAGTGTTTTTGTTGAGTGGAAAGCGTTTGGCTTCCTAATCGATTTAGGAGACACATGCCAAAACATGGGCGCAGCGGTTTCCTTGGCCACCTGAAGGGCAGGTGCTGGCAGAAGCAAACGGCAGCACTTTCAGTGACATGTCACAAGATGACAGTGGAGAGCTACAGTAGCTAACTATGCTAGTGCCAGCTAGTAAAAACAGCAACCAGGCTAGCTAGATAATGGATGGAGGGAAAATGTGGCATTTACAAGACAATCAGGCAAAGCCCTTTTCAACCCCCTGCCCGTTTTCCCGCCTTTTTAGATATATATATATATATATATATATATAAAGATTCTGTCGTTGTCAGCTCTGATATGTGCTCCATAGGGGGACTCTCCATCACATATGAGTCCCCCTATATCACAAATTCAAGGTATTTTGGGGAGGCTTTGCTCAAGGGGGCGGAGACTGCTTGAAAGCAAGTGTCCTGGGGAGGGGCTCATTGACCTTTGCCCCAGGCGATATTGGACAGCACCCAAGGGGGCGCACCCGGGCAGGGTGCAGTAATGGGGTTATCGCTTCTCGGCCTTTTGGCTAAGATCAAGTGTAGTATCTGTTCTTATCAGTTTAATATCTGATATGTCCCCCAGAGGGGGTCTACATATTAAACGGATTTTTAGGACAGGGAGACGGAAAAGGGGCTTGCTCCATCCGCTCCACGCATCGACCCGGTATTGCAGCGCCTCCGGGAACGGTGCACCCTCCTCTTTGTGTTGAAAAGCAAAAGCCCAGTGAGCGTGCATTAATGGGGAAAAAGAAGACGGCCAGCGAGAGCGAGTGGAAAGTGTTTTTGTTGAGTGGAAAGTGTTTTTGTTGAGTGGAAAGTGTTTTTGTTGAGTGGAAAGTGTTTTTGTTGAGTGGAAAGCGTTTGGCTTCCTAATCGATTTAGGAGACACATGCCAAAACATGGGCGCAGCGGTTTCCTTGGCCACCTGAAGGGCAGGTGCTGGCAGAAGCAAACGGCAGCACTTTCAGTGACATGTCACAAGATGACAGTGGAGAGCTACAGTAGCTAACTATGCTAGTGCCAGCTAGTAAAAACAGCAACCAGGCTAGCTAGATAATGGATGGAGGGAAAATGTGGCATTTACAAGACAATCAGGCAAAGCCCTTTTCAACCCCCTGCCCGTTTTCCCGCCTTTTTAGATATATATATATATATATATATATTTAATTATTTATTTATTTATTTATTTATATATATATATATATATAAAGATTCTGTCGTTGTCAGCTCTGATATGTGCTCCATAGGGGGACTCTCCATCACATATGAGTCCCCCTATATCACAAATTCAAGGTATTTTGGGGAGGCTTTGCTCAAGGGGGCGGAGACTGCTTGAAAGCAAGTGTCCTGGGGAGGGGCTCATTGACCTTTGCCCCAGGCGATATTGGACAGCACCCAAGGGGGCGCACCCGGGCAGGGTGCAGTAATGGGGTTATCGCTTCTCGGCCTTTTGGCTAAGATCAAGTGTAGTATCTGTTCTTATCAGTTTAATATCTGATATGTCCCCCAGAGGGGGACTACATATTAAACGGATTTTTAGGACAGGGAGACGGAAAAGGGGCTTGCTCCATCCGCTCCACGCATCGACCCGGTATTGCAGCGCCTCCGGGAACGGTGCACCCTCCTCTTTGTGTTGAAAAGCAAAAGCCCAGTGAGCGTGCATTAATGGGGAAAAAGAAGACGGCCAGCGAGAGCGAGTGGAAAGTGTTTTTGTTGAGTGGAAAGTGTTTTTGTTGAGTGGAAAGTGTTTTTGTTGAGTGGAAAGTGTTTTTGTTGAGTGGAAAGCGTTTGGCTTCCTAATCGATTTAGGAGACACATGCCAAAACATGGGCGCAGCGGTTTCCTTGGCCACCTGAAGGGCAGGTGCTGGCAGAAGCAAACGGCAGCACTTTCAGTGACATGTCACAAGATGACAGTGGAGAGCTACAGTAGCTAACTATGCTAGTGCCAGCTAGTAAAAACAGCAACCAGGCTAGCTAGATAATGGATGGAGGGAAAATGTGGCATTTACAAGACAATCAGGCAAAGCCCTTTTCAACCCCCTGCCCGTTTTCCCGCCTTTTTAGATAGATATATATATATATATATATATATATATATATATATATATATATATATATATATATATATTAATTATTTATTTATTTATTTATTTATATATATATATATATATATAAAGATTCTGTCGTTGTCAGCTCTGATATGTGCTCCATAGGGGGACTCTCCATCACATATGAGTCCCCCTATATCACAAATTCAAGGTATTTTGGGGAGGCTTTGCTCAAGGGGGCGGAGACTGCTTGAAAGCAAGTGTCCTGGGGAGGGGCTCATTGACCTTTGCCCCAGGCGATATTGGACAGCACCCAAGGGGGCGCACCCGGGCAGGGTGCAGTAATGGGGTTATCGCTTCTCGGCCTTTTGGCTAAGATCAAGTGTAGTATCTGTTCTTATCAGTTTAATATCTGATATGTCCCCCAGAGGGGGACTACATATTAAACGGATTTTTAGGACAGGGAGACGGAAAAGGGGCTTGCTCCATCCGCTCCACGCATCGACCCGGTATTGCAGCGCCTCCGGGAACGGTGCACCCTCCTCTTTGTGTTGAAAAGCAAAAGCCCAGTGAGCGTGCATTAATGGGGAAAAAGAAGACGGCCAGCGAGAGCGAGTGGAAAGTGTTTTTGTTGAGTGGAAAGTGTTTTTGTTGAGTGGAAAGTGTTTTTGTTGAGTGGAAAGTGTTTTTGTTGAGTGGAAAGCGTTTGGCTTCCTAATCGATTTAGGAGACACATGCCAAAACATGGGCGCAGCGGTTTCCTTGGCCACCTGAAGGGCAGGTGCTGGCAGAAGCAAACGGCAGCACTTTCAGTGACATGTCACAAGATGACAGTGGAGAGCTACAGTAGCTAACTATGCTAGTGCCAGCTAGTAAAAACAGCAACCAGGCTAGCTAGATAATGGATGGAGGGAAAATGTGGCATTTACAAGACAATCAGGCAAAGCCCTTTTCAACCCCCTGCCCGTTTTCCCGCCTTTTTAGATATATATATATATATATATATATATATTTAATTATTTATTTATTTATTTATTTATATATATATATAAAGATTCTGTCGTTGTCAGCTCTGATATGTGCTCCATAGGGGGACTCTCCATCACATATGAGTCCCCCTATATCACAAATTCAAGGTATTTTGGGGAGGCTTTGCTCAAGGGGGCGGAGACTGCTTGAAAGCAAGTGTCCTGGGGAGGGGCTCATTGACCTTTGCCCCAGGCGATATTTGACAGCACCCAAGGGGGCGCACCCGGGCAGGGTGCAGTAATGGGGTTATCGCTTCTCGGCCTTTTGGCTAAGATCAAGTGTAGTATCTGTTCTTATCAGTTTAATATCTGATATGTCCCCCAGAGGGGGACTACATATTAAACGGATTTTTAGGACAGGGAGACGGAAAAGGGGCTTGCTCCATCCGCTCCACGCATCGACCCGGTATTGCAGCGCCTCCGGGAACGGTGCACCCTCCTCTTTGTGTTGAAAAGCAAAAGCCCAGTGAGCGTGCATTAATGGGGAAAAAGAAGACGGCCAGCGAGAGCGAGTGGAAAGTGTTTTTGTTGAGTGGAAAGTGTTTTTGTTGAGTGGAAAGTGTTTTTGTTGAGTGGAAAGTGTTTTTGTTGAGTGGAAAGCGTTTGGCTTCCTAATCGATTTAGGAGACACATGCCAAAACATGGGCGCAGCGGTTTCCTTGGCCACCTGAAGGGCAGGTGCTGGCAGAAGCAAACGGCAGCACTTTCAGTGACATGTCACAAGATGACAGTGGAGAGCTACAGTAGCTAACTATGCTAGTGCCAGCTAGTAAAAACAGCAACCAGGCTAGCTAGATAATGGATGGAGGGAAAATGTGGCATTTACAAGACAATCAGGCAAAGCCCTTTTCAACCCCCTGCCCGTTTTCCCGCCTTTTTAGATATATATATATATATATATATATATATATATATATATATATAAAGATTCTGTCGTTGTCAGCTCTGATATGTGCTCCATAGGGGGACTCTCCATCACATATGAGTCCCCCTATATCACAAATTCAAGGTATTTTGGGGAGGCTTTGCTCAAGGGGGCGGAGACTGCTTGAAAGCAAGTGTCCTGGGGAGGGGCTCATTGACCTTTGCCCCAGGCGATATTGGACAGCACCCAAGGGGGCGCACCCGGGCAGGGTGCAGTAATGGGGTTATCGCTTCTCGGCCTTTTGGCTAAGATCAAGTGTAGTATCTGTTCTTATCAGTTTAATATCTGATATGTCCCCCAGAGGGGGACTACATATTAAACGGATTTTTAGGACAGGGAGACGGAAAAGGGGCTTGCTCCATCCGCTCCACGCATCGACCCGGTATTGCAGCGCCTCCGGGAACGGTGCACCCTCCTCTTTGTGTTGAAAAGCAAAAGCCCAGTGAGCGTGCATTAATGGGGAAAAAGAAGACGGCCAGCGAGAGCGAGTGGAAAGTGTTTTTGTTGAGTGGAAAGTGTTTTTGTTGAGTGGAAAGTGTTTTTGTTGAGTGGAAAGTGTTTTTGTTGAGTGGAAAGCGTTTGGCTTCCTAATCGATTTAGGAGACACATGCCAAAACATGGGCGCAGCGGTTTCCTTGGCCACCTGAAGGGCAGGTGCTGGCAGAAGCAAACGGCAGCACTTTCAGTGACATGTCACAAGATGACAGTGGAGAGCTACAGTAGCTAACTATGCTAGTGCCAGCTAGTAAAAACAGCAACCAGGCTAGCTAGATAATGGATGGAGGGAAAATGTGGCATTTACAAGACAATCAGGCAAAGCCCTTTTCAACCCCCTGCCCGTTTTCCCGCCTTTTTAGATATATATATATATATATATATATATATTTAATTATTTATTTATTTATTTATTTATATATATATATAAAGATTCTGTCGTTGTCAGCTCTGATATGTGCTCCATAGGGGGACTCTCCATCACATATGAGTCCCCCTATATCACAAATTCAAGGTATTTTGGGGAGGCTTTGCTCAAGGGGGCGGAGACTGCTTGAAAGCAAGTGTCCTGGGGAGGGGCTCATTGACCTTTGCCCCAGGCGATATTGGACAGCACCCAAGGGGGCGCACCCGGGCAGGGTGCAGTAATGGGGTTATCGCTTCTCGGCCTTTTGGCTAAGATCAAGTGTAGTATCTGTTCTTATCAGTTTAATATCTGATATGTCCCCCAGAGGGGGACTACATATTAAACGGATTTTTAGGACAGGGAGACGGAAAAGGGGCTTGCTCCATCCGCTCCACGCATCGACCCGGTATTGCAGCGCCTCCGGGAACGGTGCACCCTCCTCTTTGTGTTGAAAAGCAAAAGCCCAGTGAGCGTGCATTAATGGGGAAAAAGAAGACGGCCAGCGAGAGCGAGTGGAAAGTGTTTTTGTTGAGTGGAAAGTGTTTTTGTTGAGTGGAAAGTGTTTTTGTTGAGTGGAAAGTGTTTTTGTTGAGTGGAAAGCGTTTGGCTTCCTAATCGATTTAGGAGACACATGCCAAAACATGGGCGCAGCGGTTTCCTTGGCCACCTGAAGGGCAGGTGCTGGCAGAAGCAAACGGCAGCACTTTCAGTGACATGTCACAAGATGACAGTGGAGAGCTACAGTAGCTAACTATGCTAGTGCCAGCTAGTAAAAACAGCAACCAGGCTAGCTAGATAATGGATGGAGGGAAAATGTGGCATTTACAAGACAATCAGGCAAAGCCCTTTTCAACCCCCTGCCCGTTTTCCCGCCTTTTTAGATATATATATATATATATATATATATAAAGATTCTGTCGTTGTCAGCTCTGATATGTGCTCCATAGGGGGACTCTCCATCACATATGAGTCCCCCTATATCACAAATTCAAGGTATTTTGGGGAGGCTTTGCTCAAGGGGGCGGAGACTGCTTGAAAGCAAGTGTCCTGGGGAGGGGCTCATTGACCTTTGCCCCAGGCGATATTGGACAGCACCCAAGGGGGCGCACCCGGGCAGGGTGCAGTAATGGGGTTATCGCTTCTCGGCCTTTTGGCTAAGATCAAGTGTAGTATCTGTTCTTATCAGTTTAATATCTGATATGTCCCCCAGAGGGGGACTACATATTAAACGGATTTTTAGGACAGGGAGACGGAAAAGGGGCTTGCTCCATCCGCTCCACGCATCGACCCGGTATTGCAGCGCCTCCGGGAACGGTGCACCCTCCTCTTTGTGTTGAAAAGCAAAAGCCCAGTGAGCGTGCATTAATGGGGAAAAAGAAGACGGCCAGCGAGAGCGAGTGGAAAGTGTTTTTGTTGAGTGGAAAGTGTTTTTGTTGAGTGGAAAGTGTTTTTGTTGAGTGGAAAGTGTTTTTGTTGAGTGGAAAGCGTTTGGCTTCCTAATCGATTTAGGAGACACATGCCAAAACATGGGCGCAGCGGTTTCCTTGGCCACCTGAAGGGCAGGTGCTGGCAGAAGCAAACGGCAGCACTTTCAGTGACATGTCACAAGATGACAGTGGAGAGCTACAGTAGCTAACTATGCTAGTGCCAGCTAGTAAAAACAGCAACCAGGCTAGCTAGATAATGGATGGAGGGAAAATGTGGCATTTACAAGACAATCAGGCAAAGCCCTTTTCAACCCCCTGCCCGTTTTCCCGCCTTTTTAGATAGATATATATATATATATATATATATATATATATATATATATATATATATATATATATATTTAATTATTTATTTATTTATTTATTTATATATATATATATATATATAAAGATTCTGTCGTTGTCAGCTCTGATATGTGCTCCATAGGGGGACTCTCCATCACATATGAGTCCCCCTATATCACAAATTCAAGGTATTTTGGGGAGGCTTTGCTCAAGGGGGCGGAGACTGCTTGAAAGCAAGTGTCCTGGGGAGGGGCTCATTGACCTTTGCCCCAGGCGATATTGGACAGCACCCAAGGGGGCGCACCCGGGCAGGGTGCAGTAATGGGGTTATCGCTTCTCGGCCTTTTGGCTAAGATCAAGTGTAGTATCTGTTCTTATCAGTTTAATATCTGATATGTCCCCCAGAGGGGGACTACATATTAAACGGATTTTTAGGACAGGGAGACGGAAAAGGGGCTTGCTCCATCCGCTCCACGCATCGACCCGGTATTGCAGCGCCTCCGGGAACGGTGCACCCTCCTCTTTGTGTTGAAAAGCAAAAGCCCAGTGAGCGTGCATTAATGGGGAAAAAGAAGACGGCCAGCGAGAGCGAGTGGAAAGTGTTTTTGTTGAGTGGAAAGTGTTTTTGTTGAGTGGAAAGTGTTTTTGTTGAGTGGAAAGTGTTTTTGTTGAGTGGAAAGCGTTTGGCTTCCTAATCGATTTAGGAGACACATGCCAAAACATGGGCGCAGCGGTTTCCTTGGCCACCTGAAGGGCAGGTGCTGGCAGAAGCAAACGGCAGCACTTTCAGTGACATGTCACAAGATGACAGTGGAGAGCTACAGTAGCTAACTATGCTAGTGCCAGCTAGTAAAAACAGCAACCAGGCTAGCTAGATAATGGATGGAGGGAAAATGTGGCATTTACAAGACAATCAGGCAAAGCCCTTTTCAACCCCCTGCCCGTTTTCCCGCCTTTTTAGATAGATATATATATATATATATATATATATATATATATATATATATATATATATATATATTTAATTATTTATTTATTTATTTATTTATATATATATATATATATATAAAGATTCTGTCGTTGTCAGCTCTGATATGTGCTCCATAGGGGGACTCTCCATCACATATGAGTCCCCCTATATCACAAATTCAAGGTATTTTGGGGAGGCTTTGCTCAAGGGGGCGGAGACTGCTTGAAAGCAAGTGTCCTGGGGAGGGGCTCATTGACCTTTGCCCCAGGCGATATTGGACAGCACCCAAGGGGGCGCACCCGGGCAGGGTGCAGTAATGGGGTTATCGCTTCTCGGCCTTTTGGCTAAGATCAAGTGTAGTATCTGTTCTTATCAGTTTAATATCTGATATGTCCCCCAGAGGGGGACTACATATTAAACGGATTTTTAGGACAGGGAGACGGAAAAGGGGCTTGCTCCATCCGCTCCACGCATCGACCCGGTATTGCAGCGCCTCCGGGAACGGTGCACCCTCCTCTTTGTGTTGAAAAGCAAAAGCCCAGTGAGCGTGCATTAATGGGGAAAAAGAAGACGGCCAGCGAGAGCGAGTGGAAAGTGTTTTTGTTGAGTGGAAAGTGTTTTTGTTGAGTGGAAAGTGTTTTTGTTGAGTGGAAAGTGTTTTTGTTGAGTGGAAAGCGTTTGGCTTCCTAATCGATTTAGGAGACACATGCCAAAACATGGGCGCAGCGGTTTCCTTGGCCACCTGAAGGGCAGGTGCTGGCAGAAGCAAACGGCAGCACTTTCAGTGACATGTCACAAGATGACAGTGGAGAGCTACAGTAGCTAACTATGCTAGTGCCAGCTAGTAAAAACAGCAACCAGGCTAGCTAGATAATGGATGGAGGGAAAATGTGGCATTTACAAGACAATCAGGCAAAGCCCTTTTCAACCCCCTGCCCGTTTTCCCGCCTTTTTAGATAGATATATATATATATATATATATATATATATATATATATATATATATATATATATATATATTTAATTATTTATTTATTTATTTATTTATATATATATATATATATATAAAGATTCTGTCGTTGTCAGCTCTGATATGTGCTCCATAGGGGGACTCTCCATCACATATGAGTCCCCCTATATCACAAATTCAAGGTATTTTGGGGAGGCTTTGCTCAAGGGGGCGGAGACTGCTTGAAAGCAAGTGTCCTGGGGAGGGGCTCATTGACCTTTGCCCCAGGCGATATTGGACAGCACCCAAGGGGGCGCACCCGGGCAGGGTGCAGTAATGGGGTTATCGCTTCTCGGCCTTTTGGCTAAGATCAAGTGTAGTATCTGTTCTTATCAGTTTAATATCTGATATGTCCCCCAGAGGGGGACTACATATTAAACGGATTTTTAGGACAGGGAGACGGAAAAGGGGCTTGCTCCATCCGCTCCACGCATCGACCCGGTATTGCAGCGCCTCCGGGAACGGTGCACCCTCCTCTTTGTGTTGAAAAGCAAAAGCCCAGTGAGCGTGCATTAATGGGGAAAAAGAAGACGGCCAGCGAGAGCGAGTGGAAAGTGTTTTTGTTGAGTGGAAAGTGTTTTTGTTGAGTGGAAAGTGTTTTTGTTGAGTGGAAAGCGTTTGGCTTCCTAATCGATTTAGGAGACACATGCCAAAACATGGGCGCAGCGGTTTCCTTGGCCACCTGAAGGGCAGGTGCTGGCAGAAGCAAACGGCAGCACTTTCAGTGACATGTCACAAGATGACAGTGGAGAGCTACAGTAGCTAACTATGCTAGTGCCAGCTAGTAAAAACAGCAACCAGGCTAGCTAGATAATGGATGGAGGGAAAATGTGGCATTTACAAGACAATCAGGCAAAGCCCTTTTCAACCCCCTGCCCGTTTTCCCGCCTTTTTAGATAGATATATATATATATATATATATATATATATATATATATATATATATATATATTTAATTATTTATTTATTTATTTATTTATATATATATATATATATATAAAGATTCTGTCGTTGTCAGCTCTGATATGTGCTCCATAGGGGGACTCTCCATCACATATGAGTCCCCCTATATCACAAATTCAAGGTATTTTGGGGAGGCTTTGCTCAAGGGGGCGGAGACTGCTTGAAAGCAAGTGTCCTGGGGAGGGGCTCATTGACCTTTGCCCCAGGCGATATTGGACAGCACCCAAGGGGGCGCACCCGGGCAGGGTGCAGTAATGGGGTTATCGCTTCTCGGCCTTTTGGCTAAGATCAAGTGTAGTATCTGTTCTTATCAGTTTAATATCTGATATGTCCCCCAGAGGGGGACTACATATTAAACGGATTTTTAGGACAGGGAGACGGAAAAGGGGCTTGCTCCATCCGCTCCACGCATCGACCCGGTATTGCAGCGCCTCCGGGAACGGTGCACCCTCCTCTTTGTGTTGAAAAGCAAAAGCCCAGTGAGCGTGCATTAATGGGGAAAAAGAAGACGGCCAGCGAGAGCGAGTGGAAAGTGTTTTTGTTGAGTGGAAAGTGTTTTTGTTGAGTGGAAAGTGTTTTTGTTGAGTGGAAAGTGTTTTTGTTGAGTGGAAAGCGTTTGGCTTCCTAATCGATTTAGGAGACACATGCCAAAACATGGGCGCAGCGGTTTCCTTGGCCACCTGAAGGGCAGGTGCTGGCAGAAGCAAACGGCAGCACTTTCAGTGACATGTCACAAGATGACAGTGGAGAGCTACAGTAGCTAACTATGCTAGTGCCAGCTAGTAAAAACAGCAACCAGGCTAGCTAGATAATGGATGGAGGGAAAATGTGGCATTTACAAGACAATCAGGCAAAGCCCTTTTCAACCCCCTGCCCGTTTTCCCGCCTTTTTAGATAGATATATATATATATATATATATATATATATATATATATATATATATATATATTTAATTATTTATTTATTTATTTATTTATATATATATATATATATATAAAGATTCTGTCGTTGTCAGCTCTGATATGTGCTCCATAGGGGGACTCTCCATCACATATGAGTCCCCCTATATCACAAATTCAAGGTATTTTGGGGAGGCTTTGCTCAAGGGGGCGGAGACTGCTTGAAAGCAAGTGTCCTGGGGAGGGGCTCATTGACCTTTGCCCCAGGCGATATTGGACAGCACCCAAGGGGGCGCACCCGGGCAGGGTGCAGTAATGGGGTTATCGCTTCTCGGCCTTTTGGCTAAGATCAAGTGTAGTATCTGTTCTTATCAGTTTAATATCTGATATGTCCCCCAGAGGGGGACTACATATTAAACGGATTTTTAGGACAGGGAGACGGAAAAGGGGCTTGCTCCATCCGCTCCACGCATCGACCCGGTATTGCAGCGCCTCCGGGAACGGTGCACCCTCCTCTTTGTGTTGAAAAGCAAAAGCCCAGTGAGCGTGCATTAATGGGGAAAAAGAAGACGGCCAGCGAGAGCGAGTGGAAAGTGTTTTTGTTGAGTGGAAAGTGTTTTTGTTGAGTGGAAAGTGTTTTTGTTGAGTGGAAAGTGTTTTTGTTGAGTGGAAAGCGTTTGGCTTCCTAATCGATTTAGGAGACACATGCCAAAACATGGGCGCAGCGGTTTCCTTGGCCACCTGAAGGGCAGGTGCTGGCAGAAGCAAACGGCAGCACTTTCAGTGACATGTCACAAGATGACAGTGGAGAGCTACAGTAGCTAACTATGCTAGTGCCAGCTAGTAAAAACAGCAACCAGGCTAGCTAGATAATGGATGGAGGGAAAATGTGGCATTTACAAGACAATCAGGCAAAGCCCTTTTCAACCCCCTGCCCGTTTTCCCGCCTTTTTAGATAGATATATATATATATATATATATATATATATATATATATATATATATATATATATATATTTAATTATTTATTTATTTATTTATT
>NW_028175878.1:297500-312500 GCF_949987555.1 Borostomias antarcticus
GTGGAGGCCAGGTGCCGGGTCCAGGGGAAGGAGCAGCCCCTCAGCTCCTTCGAGGTGGTGAACCTGAGCCGGCCGAACCTGAGGGTCGTCACGGTTCACCTCTACAACCCTCACGTGCCGGACAGCGCCATAGCCGGTTTCCTGGGCCGCTACGGGGAGGTGCTGTCCGGGGCCCGGTACGTGAGGGGGGCCGGGGGTATGGGATTCTGGAACGGGCGGCGGCAGTTCCAGGTCCTCCTTGGGGAGGACCCCGCGGGCCTGGATGGGCTGAAGCACCCCCCGGCGTACTTCGCGCTGGGGGCGGATAGGGGGTATCTTTTTTACCCCCGCCAGCCCCCCTGCTGCAGGAGGTGCCGTGGGGTTGGGCACACGGAGTCCACCTGCGGGGGGGCCCGGTGCCGGGACTGCGGTAAGGACGGGCACGTGGCGCGGGACTGCACGGCCGCGAAGACCTGCCACGGGTGCGGGCAGCCGGGCCACCTGTTCCGGGAGTGCCAGGTGAGGGGCCGCAGCTACGCCGGGGTGGTCGGGGGGGCGGTGAGGGCCCCAAGGCAGGAGGGGTCGGAGGCGGCGGCGGTGGTCGGCGGTGCGCCAGCCGCGGGGGGCGCCACTGACGAGGCGGTCGGTGTGGTCCGGGAGGCGGCGATGGCGGCGGCGGCGGCAGCAGCGCGACGGGGGGAAGATCTCCGTCCCCTGGAGGTGGTGCTGGAGGAGGTGAGGGGGGACACGCGAGTCAGGGGGGACGAGGCGGTGGACCCGGCGAGCGCCGTCGGCGGTACCGGGCAGGGGCAGACGGCCCCGGTGCAGGACGGGCCTTCGGGAGTGGGGGGGACCGACCACGGCCGTGGGCTCGACCGGCTGCAGGAGGCCATGGACGCGGTGCAGGGGGGCCCGGGGGCCCCCGCAGCGAAGACCGCTCGCCGCAAGGCGGGTAGTTTGGACGGCGGAGAGGGTGTGGAGGAGTCCCCGGGGGAGGGTCATTCTAAGCGGGCGAAGGGGGTGGTGGGGCAGGGACCGGTGGGGGCCGAGGCCCTGTCGCTCCCGGGCTCCCTGACACTCACACCGGAGCAGTTGGCCGGGTTCGGGGCGGTGGGCGTGGTCCCGAATCCGGTGCCGGCCTCCTGGGGGGACATCATGGACGTGGGGGAGGAGTCGCCCTCGGGGGAGTCGGAGGGGGATTTGTACACGTAGGGTGTGTGTGTGGTTTGGTTGTGTGTGTGTGTGTGTAGAGGTTTTTTTGGGTTCTTTTTCTGTTATTATTGTAAGTAATGTCAGTCACTGTGGGCACTTTTAATGTACGGGGGTTGAGGGACACGGTGAAGAGGTTGGCGGTTTTTGAGTTTTTGGGGGGTCTGGATTTTACTTTTTGTTTTCTGCAGGAGGTGCATTTACGGGATGGGGGGGATGTCGGGAGGTTCGGGAGGGAGTGGGTGAAGGGCGGGTCGCTTTGGAGTGTTGGGGGGGTGCATTCTTCGGGGGTGGGCATTTTGTTTGGGAGTAGGGAAGTGCGGGTGGAGGGGGTTTTTGTTGTGGTGCAGGGCAGGGTGTTGGGGGCGGATGTGAGGGTGGGGTTGTTGAGGGTGAGGGTGATATGTGTGTACGGGCCACAGGGGGCGGCGGACAGGAGGGACATGGTCGGTCTGTTGGCGCCTCACTGCGCCACGGACCGGCCGGTCATCATTGGGGGGGATTTTAATGTGGAGTTTGGGGGCACGGGTGATGCGAGTGTGGGGGCTTTAGAGGGGTTGTTAGCGGGGCATGGATTGGTGGATGGGGGTGGGCGCACTACCCCGCGATTGGTCGGTCCCACGTGGCGTAATTCCCGTGGGGTCCAGAAGCGTTTAGACTACGTCTTCGTGTCAAGGTCTTTGGGTCTGGAGTCGGGGCGGGTGCTCCCCGTCTTCTTCTCGGACCATGATGGGGTCCTCATGACGGTCCGGGCGCAGGTGCCGGTCTTTGGCCGCTCCTACTGGCGCCTCAACTTGGGGGTCCTGGAGGAGCAGGATTTCTGCTCCTCACTGGCCCACTTCTACCAGGGCCTGGTGGGCCTTAAGCCCATGTGTGCGGGAGTGGTCGAGTGGTGGGAGATTGCTAAGGTCCGTTTGCGGGACTTTATCCAGGGGCACTGCCGGAGGAGGGCGAGGGCCCTGAGGGGGGAGACCGCGTGGCTGCAGCGACAGCTAGAGCTGGAGCATTCCTGGGAGAACCATGGAATGTCCCCCGACGTGCAGCTGTGCGCCTGCCTCAGGGCCCAGTTGCGAACCATCTACGAGCGCCGGGCGCGCGCCTTCCTTCGGGGGGCACGTCGGCAGTTCTTGGAGCGGAACGAGACGTGCTCAGCCTCCTTCTTCGCCGAGGTCAAGGCGGCGAGGGGGAGGTCAGTGTTCACGGGGGTGAAGGACTCGCAGGGCCGCATAGCAACGGAGCCGGCCCGTATGGTGGAGGCCGCCACCGAGCACTTCCGTGCTTTCTTTAGCGCTAGGGAGGTGGACGAGGGCTATGGTGGGGTCTTCCTGGATCGGTTGACCCGGCGGGCGCCTCCTGATGTGGCGGAGGCCATGGAGGCCCCGTTATCCCTGGGGGAGCTGGAGGGGGCTCTCCGGCGCATGGGCCGGCGGAAGGTGCCGGGCCTCGACGGGCTGCCGGCCGAGTTCTACCTCAGGTTCTGGGGGGTGCTCGGCCCGGCGGTCCTCGAGGTCCTCACGGAGGTCCTCCGCACGGCGTCCCTGGGAGGGTCGATGGCCGTCGGTGTGCTGTCCCTCCTGTTCAAGAGGGGGGACACGACCGACCTGGGCAACTGGCGGCCGTTGACCATGCTGTGCGTGGACTACAAGTTGTTGGCCAAGGTGTTGGCTGACCGTCTGCGCACGGCACTCCCATACGTCGTGCACGAGGACCAGACCTGTGGTGTGGAGGGTCGGTCTGTGCGCTGGAACCTCCAGCTGATCCGGGATGCCATAGCGTATGTCGAGGACCGCGGGTTGCCTCTGATGGTGGCCGGCCTCGACCAGGCAAAGGCTTTCGATAGGGTCCACAGGGGTTTTCTGTTCCGGGTGTTAGAGAGGTTAGGGATAGGGCACGTTTTCAGGGGGTGGCTGAGTACTTTGTACTCAGTCGCGGGGTGCACTGTTTCGATTAATGGGCACTTGGGGCCAAGGTTTGATTTGGTTTCGGGGGTCCGGCAGGGGTGTCCGCTCTCACCCTTGCTGTTCATCCTTTACATGGAGCCCCTAGCGGCGGCCATTCGGGCCGACCCGGGTGTTGATGGATTGCTGGTACCAGGTAGCGGGGGCCTGCGGGTCAAGATGACTCAGTATGCAGACGACACCACTCTGCTGCTGGGGAGCGACGCTAGCCTGATCCGGTCCCTGCGGGTCTTCCAGGACTTCACACGAGCGTCGGGCGCGGTGCTCAATCTCGCCAAGTCCTCGGTGAAGTTTTTCGGGCGCTGGAAGGACAGGACGGATGTACCAGGGGGTTTGCCTCTCTGTGACGGTCCCCTGCGGATCTTAGGGGTGTACTTTGAGGCAGCCGGGTGCGCCACGGCCAACTGGACCAGGCGCCTGGAGGTGGTCGGGCGGAAGCTCTCGCTGTGGCGGGCCAGGACCTTGACATTCGTGGGGAAAGTCTTGGTCCTGAAGATCGATGTGCTGCCTTCCCTCCTCTTTCTGGCCTACGTATATCCGCTGCCGGCTAGCATGCGGAGGTCTCTCACCCGCTTGGTGTTCGGTTTCGTGTGGGGGGGCCGGTACGAGTGGGTGTCGAGGGCCCGCATGCTGGCCCCAGTGGATTGCGGGGGGCGCGATGTGCCCCATTTTCCGTTGAGGCTGGATTGTGTTTTTGTGTCTTTTCTTTTGGGAGAGCTGTCCAGACCGGTGCTTCACCCTTCTGGGCACTTCCTGCGTTTTTACTTTTCCTATCCAGCCAGGCATCTGGTGGAGTGGTCCAACCTGGGCCCCCGGGCGGAGCAGCTGCCGTGGCACTTTGGCCATGCGGCCAAATGGCTCCGTGCCCACCCTGCGGCCAGGGATCCGGCGCTGGGCCGGGATCAGAGGGCCCTGTATGCCGAGTTGAGGCGGGGCGTCTGTGCACCAGCCGTGGTGGGGGTCCCCGCTACGGTTTGGCGGTCTATCCAGCCGCCGGGCCTCGACAACGGGCTCAGGGACCTGAATTGGCAGTGCCTGCACAGGGCCCTGCCTGTGCGTGACATCTTGCACAGGCACGGGCTGGCACGGACCTCGGTGTGCCCGAGGGCCACCTGTAGCGGTGACGAGTCCATACGACACGTCATGTGGGACTGTCCTTTCGCTGGGGTAGTGTGGGCGAGGGCGGGGGTTTTGCTAGGGGCGGTGGATAGCGGTTTTGTGTTGTCATGGGCACGGGTGGAGCGGGGTGTGAGTGGGGCAGTGAGGGGTGCTAGGGCACGGGCGGTGGTGTGGCTGGTGGTCAGCCTGTACAAGAAGGGGTTGTGGGAGGGCAGGCAGGAGCTGGTCAGGAGCGGGAGGGATGTGGGGGTTGAGTGGGTAGTGAGGAGGGTGGAGGGGGAGTTGAGGGAGAGGATCCGGTGGGATCTGAGGAGGTGGGGCCACCATGCCGCCCGCGAGAGGTGGAAGGGGGGGCTCGGGTTTCTTTGAGGGAGTTTGGGGGTGTTTTGAGGTGTGGGGAGTTGGTTATGGGTGTATTGTGTGTGTGATGTTGCTGTGGGGTTATTTGTGAGGTGGGTTGGGGCAGGGGCCAGTGTGGTGTGTGTTTTGTTGTATTAGAGTATGGATTGATGTAATAAACTTGGTTTAAAAACAAAAAAATCTGTTCTTATCAGTTTAATATCTGATATGTCCCCCAGAGGGGGACTACATATTAAACGGATTTTTAGGACAGGGAGACGGAAAAGGGGCTTGCTCCATCCGCTCCACGCATCGACCCGGTATTGCAGCGCCTCCGGGAACGGTGCACCCTCCTCTTTGTGTTGAAAAGCAAAAGCCCAGTGAGCGTGCATTAATGGGGAAAAAGAAGACGGCCAGCGAGAGCGAGTGGAAAGTGTTTTTGTTGAGTGGAAAGTGTTTTTGTTGAGTGGAAAGTGTTTTTGTTGAGTGGAAAGTGTTTTTGTTGAGTGGAAAGCGTTTGGCTTCCTAATCGATTTAGGAGACACATGCCAAAACATGGGCGCAGCGGTTTCCTTGGCCACCTGAAGGGCAGGTGCTGGCAGAAGCAAACGGCAGCACTTTCAGTGACATGTCACAAGATGACAGTGGAGAGCTACAGTAGCTAACTATGCTAGTGCCAGCTAGTAAAAACAGCAACCAGGCTAGCTAGATAATGGATGGAGGGAAAATGTGGCATTTACAAGACAATCAGGCAAAGCCCTTTTCAACCCCCTGCCCGTTTTCCCGCCTTTTTAGATATATATATATATATATATATTTATTTATTTATATATATATATAAAGATTCTGTCGTTGTCAGCTCTGATATGTGCTCCATAGGGGGACTCTCCATCACATATGAGTCCCCCTATATCACAAATTCAAGGTATTTTGGGGAGGCTTTGCTCAAGGGGGCGGAGACTGCTTGAAAGCAAGTGTCCTGGGGAGGGGCTCATTGACCTTGGCCCCAGGCGATATTGGACAGCACCCAAGGGGGCGCACCCGGGCAGGGTGCAGTAATGGGGTTATCGCTTCTCGGCCTTTTGGCTAAGATCAAGTGTAGTATCTGTTCTTATCAGTTTAATATCTGATATGTCCCCCAGAGGGGGACTACATATTAAACGGATTTTTAGGACAGGGAGACGGAAAAAGGGCTTGCTCCATCCGCTCCACGCATCGACCCGGTATTGCAGCGCCTCCGGGAACGGTGCACCCTCCTCTTTGTGTTGAAAAGCAAAAGCCCAGTGAGCGTGCATTAGTGGGGAAAAAGAAGACGGCCAGCGAGAGCGAGTGGAAAGTGTTTTTGTTGAGTGGAAAGTGTTTTTGTTGAGTGGAGAGTGTTTTTGTTGAGTGGAAAGTGTTTTTGTTGAGTGGAAAGCGTTTGGCTTCCTAATCGATTTAGGAGACACATGCCAAAACATGGGCGCAGCGGTTTCCTTGGCCACCTGAAGGGCAGGTGCTGGCAGAAGCAAACGGCAGCACTTTCAGTGACATGTCACAAGATGACAGTGGAGAGCTACAGTAGCTAACTATGCTAGTGCCAGCTAGTAAAAACAGCAACCAGGCTAGCTAGATAATGGATGGAGGGAAAATGTGGCATTTACAAGACAATCAGGCAAAGCCCTTTTCAACCCCCTGCCCGTTTTCCCGCCTTTTTAGATATATATATATATATATATATATATTTAATTATTTATTTATTTATTTATTTATATATATATATATATATAAAGATTCTGTCGTTGTCAGCTCTGATATGTGCTCCATAGGGGGACTCTCCATCACATATGAGTCCCCCTATATCACAAATTCAAGGTATTTTGGGGAGGCTTTGCTCAAGGGGGCGGAGACTGCTTGAAAGCAAGTGTCCTGGGGAGGGGCTCATTGACCTTTGCCCCAGGCGATATTGGACAGCACCCAAGGGGGCGCACCCGGGCAGGGTGCAGTAATGGGGTTATCGCTTCTCGGCCTTTTGGCTAAGATCAAGTGTAGTATCTGTTCTTATCAGTTTAATATCTGATATGTCCCCCAGAGGGGGACTACATATTAAACAGATTTTTAGGACAGGGAGACGGAAAAGGGGCTTGCTCCATCCGCTCCACGCATCGACCCGGTATTGCAGCGCCTCCGGGAACGGTGCACCCTCCTCTTTGTGTTGAAAAGCAAAAGCCCAGTGAGCGTGCATTAATGGGGAAAAAGAAGACGGCCAGCGAGAGCGAGTGGAAAGTGTTTTTGTTGAGTGGAAAGTGTTTTTGTTGAGTGGAAAGTGTTTTTGTTGAGTGGAAAGTGTTTTTGTTGAGTGGAAAGCGTTTGGCTTCCTAATCGATTTAGGAGACACATGCCAAAACATGGGCGCAGCGGTTTCCTTGGCCACCTGAAGGGCAGGTGCTGGCAGAAGCAAACGGCAGCACTTTCAGTGACATGTCACAAGATGACAGTGGAGAGCTACAGTAGCTAACTATGCTAGTGCCAGCTAGTAAAAACAGCAACCAGGCTAGCTAGATAATGGATGGAGGGAAAATGTGGCATTTACAAGACAATCAGGCAAAGCCCTTTTCAACCCCCTGCCCGTTTTCCCGCCTTTTTAGATATATATATATATATATATATATATTTAATTATTTATTTATTTATTTATTTATATATATATATATATATAAAGATTCTGTCGTTGTCAGCTCTGATATGTGCTCCATAGGGGGACTCTCCATCACATATGAGTCCCCCTATATCACAAATTCAAGGTATTTTGGGGAGGCTTTGCTCAAGGGGGCGGAGACTGCTTGAAAGCAAGTGTCCTGGGGAGGGGCTCATTGACCTTTGCCCCAGGCGATATTGGACAGCACCCAAGGGGGCGCACCCGGGCAGGGTGCAGTAATGGGGTTATCGCTTCTCGGCCTTTTGGCTAAGATCAAGTGTAGTATCTGTTCTTATCAGTTTAATATCTGATATGTCCCCCAGAGGGGGACTACATATTAAACGGATTTTTAGGACAGGGAGACGGAAAAGGGGCTTGCTCCATCCGCTCCACGCATCGACCCGGTATTGCAGCGCCTCCGGGAACGGTGCACCCTCCTCTTTGTGTTGAAAAGCAAAAGCCCAGTGAGCGTGCATTAATGGGGAAAAAGAAGACGGCCAGCGAGAGCGAGTGGAAAGTGTTTTTGTTGAGTGGAAAGTGTTTTTGTTGAGTGGAAAGTGTTTTTGTTGAGTGGAAAGTGTTTTTGTTGAGTGGAAAGCGTTTGGCTTCCTAATCGATTTAGGAGACACATGCCAAAACATGGGCGCAGCGGTTTCCTTGGCCACCTGAAGGGCAGGTGCTGGCAGAAGCAAACGGCAGCACTTTCAGTGACATGTCACAAGATGACAGTGGAGAGCTACAGTAGCTAACTATGCTAGTGCCAGCTAGTAAAAACAGCAACCAGGCTAGCTAGATAATGGATGGAGGGAAAATGTGGCATTTACAAGACAATCAGGCAAAGCCCTTTTCAACCCCCTGCCCGTTTTCCCGCCTTTTTAGATATATATATATATATATATATATATTTAATTATTTATTTATTTATTTATTTATATATATATATATATATATAAAGATTCTGTCGTTGTCAGCTCTGATATGTGCTCCATAGGGGGACTCTCCATCACATATGAGTCCCCCTATATCACAAATTCAAGGTATTTTGGGGAGGCTTTGCTCAAGGGGGCGGAGACTGCTTGAAAGCAAGTGTCCTGGGGAGGGGCTCATTGACCTTTGCCCCAGGCGATATTGGACAGCACCCAAGGGGGCGCACCCGGGCAGGGTGCAGTAATGGGGTTATCGCTTCTCGGCCTTTTGGCTAAGATCAAGTGTAGTATCTGTTCTTATCGGTACTAGCGTGGAATACGGACGTACAGCGATCGCTTCCCTCCGGAGTCGTGCGGTGGATGGGGCCAGGTGGGAAGCTGGGAGAGGAGAGCGCAACGGGGTCGTCCCAAGGGATGGCTGCCGGGAGAGGGTCGGTCCCGAGGGCCGGCCTGAAGAACACCCTCCGCTTCGTGTGGAGGGACGCTGCGGAGCCGAAGATGACCTGGGAGGTCTTTGCCCGGCGTGTGGTGGTGGGGGCACTGAAGCTTTCGGTGGCGGAGGTCCTCTGCCTTCAGGACAACGCCCAGGAGAGGGCCTACGACCTCACGTTGCAGACGGAGGGCCTGACAGCGGCGGTGGAGGCCAGGTGCCGGGCCCAGGGGAAGGAGCAGCCCCTCAGCTCCTTCGAGGTGGTGAACCTGAGCCGGCCAAATCTGAGGGTCGTCACCGTTCATCTCTACAACCCTCACGTGCCGGACAGCGCCATAGCCGGCTTCCTGGGCCGCTACGGGGAGGTGCTGTCCGGGGCCCGGTACGTGAGGGGGGCCGGGGGTATGGGTTTCTGGAACGGGCGGCGGCAGTTCCAGGTCCTCCTTGGGGAGGACCCCGCGGGCCTGGACGGGCTGAAGCACCCCCCGGCGTACTTCGCGCTGGGGGCGGATAGGGGGTATCTTTTTTACCCCCGCCAGCCCCCCTGCTGCAGGAGGTGCCGTGGGGTCGGGCACACGGAGTCCACCTGCGGGGGGGCCCGGTGCCGGGACTGCGGACAGGACGGGCACGTGGCGCGGGACTGCACGGCCGCGAAGACCTGCCACGGGTGCGGGCAGCCGGGCCACCTGTTCCGGGAGTGCCAGGTGAGGGGCCGCAGCTACGCCGGGGTGGTCGGCGGGGCGGTGAGGGCCCCAAGGCAGGAGGGGTCGGAGGCGACGGCGGTGGTCGGCGTGGTGGCGAGGGACGGCGGTGCGCCAGCCGCGGGGGGCGCCACTGACGAGGCGGTCGGTGTGGTCCGGGAGGCGGCGATGGCGGCGGCGGCGGCGGCTGCGCGACGGGGGGAGGATCTCCGTCCCCTGGAGGTGGTGCTGGGGGAGTTGAGGGGGGACTTGCGGGTCAGGGGGGACGAGGCGGTGGACCCGGCGAGCGCCGTCGGCGGCCCCGGGCGGGGGCAGCCGGCCCCGGTGCAGGACGGGCCTTCGGGAGTGGGGGGGACCGACCACGGCCGTGGGCTCGACCGGCTGCAGGAGGCCATGGACGCGGTGCAGGTGGGCCCGGGGGCCCCCGCAGCGAAGTCCGCTCGCCGCAAGGCGGGTAGTTTGGACGGCGGTGAGGGTGTGGAGGAGTCCCCGGGGGAGGGACATTCTAAGCGGGCGAAGGGGGTGGGGGGGCAGGGACCGGTGGGGGCCGAGGCCTTGTCGCTCCCGGGCTCCCTGCCGCACGCACCGGAGCAGTTGGCCGGGATCGAGGAGGAGGGCATGGTCCCGAATCCGGTGCCGGCCTCCTGGGGGGACGTCATGGACGTGGGGGAGGAGTCGCCCTCGGGGGAGTCGGAGGGGGACTTGTACACATAGGGTGTGTGTGTGTTTTGGGTGTGTGTGTGTGTGTGTAGGGTTTTTTTGGGGTTCTTTTTCTGTTCTTATTGTACGTAATGTCAGTCACTGTGGGCACTTTTAATGTACGGGGGTTGAGGGACACGGTGAAGAGGTTGGCGGTTTTTGAGTTTTTGGGGGGTCTGGATTTTACTTTTTGTTTTCTGCAGGAGGTGCATTTACGGGATGGGGGGGATGTCGGGAGGTTCGGGAGGGAGTGGGTGAAGGGCGGGTCGCTTTGGAGTGTTGGGGGGGTGCATTCTTCGGGGGTGGGCATTTTGTTTGGGAGTAGGGAAGTGCGGGTGGAGGGGTTTTTTGTTGTGGTGCAGGGCAGGGTGTTGGGGGCGGATGTGAGGGTGGGGTGTTTGAGGGTGAGGGTGATATGTGTGTACGGGCCACAGGGGGCGGCGGACAGGAGGGACATGGTCGGTCTGTTGGCGCCTCACTGCGCCACGGACCGGCCGGTCATCATTGGGGGGGATTTTAATGTGGAGTTTGGGGGCACGGGTGATGCGAGTGTGGGGGCTTTAGAGGGGTTGTTAGCGGGGCATGGATTGGTGGATGGGGGTGGGCGCACTACCCCGCGATTGGTCGGTCCCACGTGGCGTAATTCCCGTGGGGTTCAGAAGCGTTTAGACTACGTCTTCGTGTCAAGGTCTTTGGGTCTGGTGTCGGGGCGGGTGCTCCCCGTTTTCTTCTCGGACCATGATGGGGTCCTCATGACGGTCCGGGCGCAGGTGCCGGTCTTTGGCCGCTCCTACTGGCGCCTCAACTTGGGGGTCCTGGAGGAGCAGGATTTCTGCTCCTCACTGGCCCACTTCTACCAGGGCCTGGTGGGCCTTAAGCCCATGTGTGCGGGAGTGGTCGAGTGGTGGGAGATTGCTAAGGTCCGCTTGCGGGACTTTATCCAGGGGCACTGCCGGAGGAGGGCGAGGGCCCTGAGGGGGGAGACCGCATGGCTGCAGCGACAGCTAGAGCTGGAGCATTCCTGGGAGAACCATGGAATGTCCCCCGACGTGCAGCTGTGCGCCTGCCTCAGGGCCCAGTTGCGAACCATCTACGAGCGCCGGGCGCGCGCCTTCCTTCGGGGGGCACGTCGGCAGTTCTTGGAGCGGAACGAGACGTGCTCAGCCTCCTTCTTCGCCGAGGTCAAGGCGGCGAGGGGGAGGTCAGTGTTCACGGGGGTGAAGGACTCGCAGGGCCGCATAGCAACGGAGCCGGCCCGTATGGTGGAGGCCGCCACCGAGCACTTCCGTGCTTTCTTTAGCGCTAGGGAGGTGGACGAGGGCTATGGTGGGGTCTTCCTGGATCGGTTGACCCGGCGGGCGCCTCCTGATGTGGCGGAGGCCATGGAGGCCCCGTTATCCCTGGGGGAGCTGGAGGGGGCTCTCCGGCGCATGGGCCGGCGGAAGGTGCCGGGCCTCGACGGGCTGCCGGCCGAGTTCTACCTCAGGTTCTGGGGGGTGCTCGGCCCGGCGGTCCTCGAGGTCCTCACGGAGGTCCTCCGCACGGCGTCCCTGGGAGGGTCGATGGCCGTCGGTGTGCTGTCCCTCCTGTTCAAGAGGGGGGACACGACCGACCTGGGCAACTGGCGGCCGTTGACCATGCTGTGCGTGGACTACAAGTTGTTGGCCAAGGTGTTGGCTGACCGTCTGCGCACGGCACTCCCATACGTCGTGCACGAGGACCAGACCTGTGGTGTGGAGGGTCGGTCTGTGCGCTGGAACCTCCAGCTGATCCGGGATGCCATAGCGTATGTCGAGGACCGCGGGCTGCCTCTGATGGTGGCCGGCCTCGACCAGGCAAAGGCTTTCGATAGGGTCCACAGGGGTTTTCTGTTCCGGGTGTTAGAGAGGCTAGGGATAGGGCACGTTTTCAGGGGGTGGCTGAGTACTTTGTACTCAGTCGCGGGGTGCACTGTTTCGATTAATGGGCACTTGGGGCCGAGGTTTGATTTGGTTTCGGGGGTCCGGCAGGGGTGTCCGCTCTCACCCTTGCTGTTCATCCTTTACATGGAGCCCCTAGCGGCGGCCATTCGGGCCGACCCGGGTGTTGATGGATTGCTGGTACCAGGTAGCGGGGGCCTGCGGGTCAAGATGACTCAGTATGCAGACGACACCACTCTGCTGCTGGGGAGCGACGCTAGCCTGATCCGGTCCCTGCAAGTCTTCCAGGATTTCACACGAGCGTCGGGCGCGGTGCTCAATCTCGCCAAGTCCTCGGTGAAGTTTTTCGGGCGCTGGAAGGACAGGACGGATGTACCAGGGGGTTTGCCTCTCTGTGACGGTCCCCTGCGGATCTTAGGGGTGTACTTTGAGGCAGCCGGGTGCGCCACGGCCAACTGGACCAGGCGCCTGGAGGTGGTGGGGCGGAAGCTCTCGCTGTGGCGGGCCAGGACCTTGACATTCGTGGGGAAAGTCTTGGTCCTGAAGATCGATGTGCTGCCTTCCCTCCTCTTTCTGGCCTACGTGTATCCACTGCCGGCTAGCATGCGGAGGTCTCTCACCCGCTTGGTGTTCGGTTTCGTGTGGGGGGGCCGGTACGAGTGGGTGGCGAGGGCCCGCATGCTGGCCCCAGTGGATTGCGGGGGGCGCGATGTGCCCCATTTTCCGTTGAGGCTGGATTGTGTTTTTGTGTCTTTTCTTTTGGGAGAGCTGTCCAGACCGGTGCTTCACCCTTCTGGGCACTTCCTGCGTTTTTACTTTTCCTATCCAGCCAGGCATCTGGTGGAGTGGTCCAACCTGGGCCCCCGGGCGGAGCAGCTGCCGTGGCACTTTGGCCATGCGGCCAAATGGCTCCGTGCCCACCCTGCGGCCAGGGATCCGGCGCTGGGCCGGGATCAGAGGGCCCTGTATGCCGAGTTGAGGCGGGGCGTCTGTGCACCAGCCGTGGTGGGGGTCCCCGCTACGGTTTGGCGGTCCATCCAGCCGCCGGGCCTCGACAACGGGCTCAGGGACCTGAATTGGCAGTGCCTGCACAGGGCCCTGCCTGTGCGTGACATCTTGCACAGGCACGGGCTGGCACGGACCTCGGTGTGCCCGAGGGCCACCTGTAGCGGTGACGAGTCCATACGACACGTCATGTGGGACTGTCCTTTCGCTGGGGTAGTGTGGGCGAGGGCGGGGGTTTTGCTGGGGGCGGTGGATAGGGGTTTTGTGTTGTCATGGGCACGGGTGGAGCGGGGTGTGAGTGGGGCAGTGAGGGGTGCTAGGGCACGGGCGGTGGTGTGGCTGGTGGTAAGCCTGTTTAAGAAGGGGTTGTGGGAGGGCAGGCAGGAGCTGGTCAGGAGCGGGAGGGATGTGGGGGTTGAGTGGGTAGTGAGGAGGGTGGAGGGGGAGTTGAGGGAGAGGATCCGGTGGGATCTGAGGAGGTGGGGCCACCATGCCGCCCGCGAGAGGTGGAAGGGGGGGCTCGGGTTTCTTTGAGGGAGTTTGGGGGTGTTTTTGCTGGGGTTTTGAGGTGTGGGGAGTTGGTTATGGGTGTTTTGTGTGTGTGATGTTGCTGTGGGGTTATTCGTGTGGTGGTTTGGGGCAGGGGCCAGTGTGGTGTGTGTCTTGTTGTATTAAAGTATGGATTGTTGTAATAAACTTGGTTTAAAAACAAAAAAAAAATCTGTTCTTATCAGTTTAATATCTGATATGTCCCCCAGAGGGGGACTACATATTAAACGGATTTTTAGGACAGGGAGACGGAAAAGGGGCTTGCTCCATCCGCTCCACGCATCGACCCGGTATTGCAGCGCCTCCGGGAACGGTGCACCCTCCTCTTTGTGTTGAAAAGCAAAAGCCCAGTGAGCGTGCATTAGTGGGGAAAAAGAAGACGGCCAGCGAGAGCGAGTGGAAAGTGTTTTTGTTGAGTGGAAAGTGTTTTTGTTGAGTGGAGAGTGTTTTTGTTGAGTGGAAAGTGTTTTTGTTGAGTGGAAAGCGTTTGGCTTCCTAATCGATTTAGGAGACACATGCCAAAACATGGGCGCAGCGGTTTCCTTGGCCACCTGAAGGGCAGGTGCTGGCAGAAGCAAACGGCAGCACTTTCAGTGACATGTCACAAGATGACAGTGGAGAGCTACAGTAGCTAACTATGCTAGTGCCAGCTAGTAAAAACAGCAACCAGGCTAGCTAGATAATGGATGGAGGGAAAATGTGGCATTTACAAGACAATCAGGCAAAGCCCTTTTCAACCCCCTGCCCGTTTTCCCGCCTTTTTAGATATATATATATATATATATATATATATATATATATATATATATTTATTTATTTATATATATATATAAAGATTCTGTCGTTGTCAGCTCTGATATGTGCTCCATAGGGGGACTCTCCATCACATATGAGTCCCCCTATATCACAAATTCAAGGTATTTTGGGGAGGCTTTGCTCAAGGGGGCGGAGACTGCTTGAAAGCAAGTGTCCTGGGGAGGGGCTCATTGACCTTGGCCCCAGGCGATATTGGACAGCACCCAAGGGGGCGCACCCGGGCAGGGTGCAGTAATGGGGTTATCGCTTCTCGGCCTTTTGGCTAAGATCAAGTGTAGTATCTGTTCTTATCAGTTTAATATCTGATATGTCCCCCAGAGGGGGACTACATATTAAACGGATTTTTAGGACAGGGAGACGGAAAAAGGGCTTGCTCCATCCGCTCCACGCATCGACCCGGTATTGCAGCGCCTCCGGGAACGGTGCACCCTCCTCTTTGTGTTGAAAAGCAAAAGCCCAGTGAGCGTGCATTAGTGGGGAAAAAGAAGACGGCCAGCGAGAGCGAGTGGAAAGTGTTTTTGTTGAGTGGAAAGTGTTTTTGTTGAGTGGAGAGTGTTTTTGTTGAGTGGAAAGTGTTTTTGTTGAGTGGAAAGCGTTTGGCTTCCTAATCGATTTAGGAGACACATGCCAAAACATGGGCGCAGCGGTTTCCTTGGCCACCTGAAGGGCAGGTG
>NW_028175878.1:322500-327500 GCF_949987555.1 Borostomias antarcticus
CTGCAGGAGGCCATGGACGCGGTGCAGGTGGGCCCGGGGGCCCCCGCAGCGAAGACCGCTCGCCGCAAGGCGGGTAGTTTGGACGGCGGAGAGGGTGTGGAGGAGTCCCCGGGGGAGGGTCATTCTAAGCGGGCGAAGGGGGTGGTGGGGCAGGGACCGGTGGGGGCCGAGGCCCTGTCGCTCCCGGGCTCCCTGACACTCACACCGGAGCAGTTGGCCGGGATGGGGGCGGTGGGCGTGGTCCCGAATCCGGTGCCGGCCTCCTGGGGGGACATCATGGACGTGGGGGAGGAGTCGCCCTCGGGGGAATCGGAGGGGGATTTGTACACGTAGGGTGTGTGTGTGGTTTGGTTGTGTGTGTGTGTGTGTAGAGGTTTTTTTGGGTTCTTTTTCTGTTATTATTGTAAGTAATGTCAGTCACTGTGGGCACTTTTAATGTACGGGGGTTGAGGGACACGGTGAAGAGGTTGGCGGTTTTTGAGTTTTTGGGGGGTCTGGATTTTACTTTTTGTTTTCTGCAGGAGGTGCATTTACGGGATGGGGGGGATGTCGGGAGGTTCGGGAGGGAGTGGGTGAAGGGCGGGTCGCTTTGGAGTGTTGGGGGGGTGCATTCTTCGGGGGTGGGCATTTTGTTTGGGAGTAGGGAAGTGCGGGTGGAGGGGGTTTTTGTTGTGGTGCAGGGCAGGGTGTTGGGGGCGGATGTGAGGGTGGGGTTGTTGAGGGTGAGGGTGATATGTGTGTACGGGCCACAGGGGGCGGCGGACAGGAGGGACATGGTCGGTCTGTTGGCGCCTCACTGCGCCACGGACCGGCCGGTCATCATTGGGGGGGATTTTAATGTGGAGTTTGGGGGCACGGGTGATGCGAGTGTGGGGGCTTTAGAGGGGTTGTTAGCGGGGCATGGATTGGTGGATGGGGGTGGGCGCACTACCCCGCGATTGGTCGGTCCCACGTGGCGTAATTCCCGTGGGGTCCAGAAGCGTTTAGACTACGTCTTCGTGTCAAGGTCTTTGGGTCTGGAGTCGGGGCGGGTGCTCCCCGTCTTCTTCTCGGACCATGATGGGGTCCTCATGACGGTCCGGGCGCAGGTGCCGGTCTTTGGCCGCTCCTACTGGCGCCTCAACTTGGGGGTCCTGGAGGAGCAGGATTTCTGCTCCTCACTGGCCCACTTCTACCAGGGCCTGGTGGGCCTTAAGCCCATGTGTGCGGGAGTGGTCGAGTGGTGGGAGATTGCTAAGGTCCGTTTGCGGGACTTTATCCAGGGGCACTGCCGGAGGAGGGCGAGGGCCCTGAGGGGGGAGACCGCGTGGCTGCAGCGACAGCTAGAGCTGGAGCATTCCTGGGAGAACCATGGAATGTCCCCCGACGTGCAGCTGTGCGCCTGCCTCAGGGCCCAGTTGCGAACCATCTACGAGCGCCGGGCGCGCGCCTTCCTTCGGGGGGCACGTCGGCAGTTCTTGGAGCGGAACGAGACGTGCTCAGCCTCCTTCTTCGCCGAGGTCAAGGCGGCGAGGGGGAGGTCAGTGTTCACGGGGGTGAAGGACTCGCAGGGCCGCATAGCAACGGAGCCGGCCCGTATGGTGGAGGCCGCCACCGAGCACTTCCGTGCTTTCTTTAGCGCTAGGGAGGTGGACGAGGGCTATGGTGGGGTCTTCCTGGATCGGTTGACCCGGCGGGCGCCTCCTGATGTGGCGGAGGCCATGGAGGCCCCGTTATCCCTGGGGGAGCTGGAGGGGGCTCTCCGGCGCATGGGCCGGCGGAAGGTGCCGGGCCTCGACGGGCTGCCGGCCGAGTTCTACCTCAGGTTCTGGGGGGTGCTCGGCCCGGCGGTCCTCGAGGTCCTCACGGAGGTCCTCCGCACGGCGTCCCTGGGAGGGTCGATGGCCGTCGGTGTGCTGTCCCTCCTGTTCAAGAGGGGGGACACGACCGACCTGGGCAACTGGCGGCCGTTGACCATGCTGTGCGTGGACTACAAGTTGTTGGCCAAGGTGTTGGCTGACCGTCTGCGCACGGCACTCCCATACGTCGTGCACGAGGACCAGACCTGTGGTGTGGAGGGTCGGTCTGTGCGCTGGAACCTCCAGCTGATCCGGGATGCCATAGCGTATGTCGAGGACCGCGGGTTGCCTCTGATGGTGGCCGGCCTCGACCAGGCAAAGGCTTTCGATAGGGTCCACAGGGGTTTTCTGTTCCGGGTGTTAGAGAGGTTAGGGATAGGGCACGTTTTCAGGGGGTGGCTGAGTACTTTGTACTCAGTCGCGGGGTGCACTGTTTCGATTAATGGGCACTTGGGGCCAAGGTTTGATTTGGTTTCGGGGGTCCGGCAGGGGTGTCCGCTCTCACCCTTGCTGTTCATCCTTTACATGGAGCCCCTAGCGGCGGCCATTCGGGCCGACCCGGGTGTTGATGGATTGCTGGTACCAGGTAGCGGGGGCCTGCGGGTCAAGATGACTCAGTATGCAGACGACACCACTCTGCTGCTGGGGAGCGACGCTAGCCTGATCCGGTCCCTGCGGGTCTTCCAGGACTTCACACGAGCGTCGGGCGCGGTGCTCAATCTCGCCAAGTCCTCGGTGAAGTTTTTCGGGCGCTGGAAGGACAGGACGGATGTACCAGGGGGTTTGCCTCTCTGTGACGGTCCCCTGCGGATCTTAGGGGTGTACTTTGAGGCAGCCGGGTGCGCCACGGCCAACTGGACCAGGCGCCTGGAGGTGGTCGGGCGGAAGCTCTCGCTGTGGCGGGCCAGGACCTTGACATTCGTGGGGAAAGTCTTGGTCCTGAAGATCGATGTGCTGCCTTCCCTCCTCTTTCTGGCCTACGTATATCCGCTGCCGGCTAGCATGCGGAGGTCTCTCACCCGCTTGGTGTTCGGTTTCGTGTGGGGGGGCCGGTACGAGTGGGTGTCGAGGGCCCGCATGCTGGCCCCAGTGGATTGCGGGGGGCGCGATGTGCCCCATTTTCCGTTGAGGCTGGATTGTGTTTTTGTGTCTTTTCTTTTGGGAGAGCTGTCCAGACCGGTGCTTCACCCTTCTGGGCACTTCCTGCGTTTTTACTTTTCCTATCCAGCCAGGCATCTGGTGGAGTGGTCCAACCTGGGCCCCCGGGCGGAGCAGCTGCCGTGGCACTTTGGCCATGCGGCCAAATGGCTCCGTGCCCACCCTGCGGCCAGGGATCCGGCGCTGGGCCGGGATCAGAGGGCCCTGTATGCCGAGTTGAGGCGGGGCGTCTGTGCACCAGCCGTGGTGGGGGTCCCTGCTACGGTTTGGCGGTCCATCCAGCCGCCGGGCCTCGACAACGGGCTCAGGGACCTGAATTGGCAGTGCCTGCACAGGGCCCTGCCTGTGCGTGACATCTTGCACAGGCACGGGCTGGCACGGACCTCGGTGTGCCCGAGGGCCACCTGTAGCGGTGACGAGTCCATAGGACACGTCATGTGGGACTGTCCTTTCGCTGGGGTAGTGTGGGCGAGGGCGGGGGTTTTGCTGGGGGCGGTGGATAGCGGTTTTGTGTTGTCATGGGCACGGGTGGAGCGGGGTGTGAGTGGGGCAGTGAGGGGTGCTAGGGCACGGGCGGTGGTGTGGCTGGTGGTAAGCCTGTTTAAGAAGGGGTTGTGGGAGGGCAGGCAGGAGCTGGTCAGGAGCGGGAGGGATGTGGGGGTTGAGTGGGTAGTGAGGAGGGTGGAGGGGGAGTTGAGGGAGAGGATCCGGTGGGATCTGAGGAGGTGGGGCCACCATGCCGCCCGCGAGAGGTGGAAGGGGGGGCTCGGGTTTCTTTGAGGGAGTTTGGGGGTGTTTTTGCTGGGGTTTTGAGGTGTGGGGAGTTGGTTATGGGTGTTTTGTGTGTGTGATGTTGCTGTGGGGTTATTCGTGTGGTGGTTTGGGGCAGGGGCCAGTGTGGTGTGTGTTTTGTTGTATTATAGTATGGATTGTTGTAATAAACTTGGTTTAAAAACAAAAAAATCTGTTCTTATCAGTTTAATATCTGATATGTCCCCCAGAGGGGGACTACATATTAAACAGATTTTTAGGACAGGGAGACGGAAAAGGGGCTTGCTCCATCCGCTCCACGCATCGACCCGGTATTGCAGCGCCTCCGGGAACGGTGCACCCTCCTCTTTGTGTTGAAAAGCAAAAGCCCAGTGAGCGTGCATTAATGGGGAAAAAGAAGACGGCCAGCGAGAGCGAGTGGAAAGTGTTTTTGTTGAGTGGAAAGTGTTTTTGTTGAGTGGAAAGTGTTTTTGTTGAGTGGAAAGTGTTTTTGTTGAGTGGAAAGCGTTTGGCTTCCTAATCGATTTAGGAGACACATGCCAAAACATGGGCGCAGCGGTTTCCTTGGCCACCTGAAGGGCAGGTGCTGGCAGAAGCAAACGGCAGCACTTTCAGTGACATGTCACAAGATGACAGTGGAGAGCTACAGTAGCTAACTATGCTAGTGCCAGCTAGTAAAAACAGCAACCAGGCTAGCTAGATAATGGATGGAGGGAAAATGTGGCATTTACAAGACAATCAGGCAAAGCCCTTTTCAACCCCCTGCCCGTTTTCCCGCCTTTTTAGATATATATATATATATATATATATATTTAATTATTTATTTATTTATTTATTTATATATATATATATATATAAAGATTCTGTCGTTGTCAGCTCTGATATGTGCTCCATAGGGGGACTCTCCATCACATATGAGTCCCCCTATATCACAAATTCAAGGTATTTTGGGGAGGCTTTGCTCAAGGGGGCGGAGACTGCTTGAAAGCAAGTGTCCTGGGGAGGGGCTCATTGACCTTTGCCCCAGGCGATATTGGACAGCACCCAAGGGGGCGCACCCGGGCAGGGTGCAGTAATGGGGTTATCGCTTCTCGGCCTTTTGGCTAAGATCAAGTGTAGTATCTGTTCTTATCAGTTTAATATCTGATATGTCCCCCAGAGGGGGACTACATATTAAACGGATTTTTAGGACAGGGAGACGGAAAAGGGGCTTGCTCCATCCGCTCCACGCAT
>NW_028175878.1:330000-335000 GCF_949987555.1 Borostomias antarcticus
GCACCCAAGGGGGCGCACCCGGGCAGGGTGCAGTAATGGGGTTATCGCTTCTCGGCCTTTTGGCTAAGATCAAGTGTAGTATCTGTTCTTATCGGTACTAGCGTGGAATACGGACGTACAGCGATCGCTTCCCTCCGGAGTCGTGCGGTGGATGGGGCCAGGTGGGAAGCTGGGAGAGGAGAGCGCAACGGGGTCGTCCCAAGGGATGGCTGCCGGGAGAGGGTCGGTCCCGAGGGCCGGCCTGAAGAACACCCTCCGCTTCGTGTGGAGGGACGCTGCGGAGCCGAAGATGACCTGGGAGGTCTTTGCCCGGCGTGTGGTGGTGGGGGCACTGAAGCTTTCGGTGGCGGAGGTCCTCTGCCTTCAGGACAACGCCCAGGAGAGGGCCTACGACGTGACGTTGCAGACGGAGGGCCTGACGGCGGCGGTGGAGGCCAGGTGCCGGGTCCAGGGGAAGGAGCAGCCCCTCAGCTCCTTCGAGGTGGTGAACCTGAGCCGGCCGAACCTGAGGGTCGTCACGGTTCACCTCTACAACCCTCACGTGCCGGACAGCGCCATAGCCGGTTTCCTGGGCCGCTACGGGGAGGTGCTGTCCGGGGCCCGGTACGTGAGGGGGGCCGGGGGTATGGGATTCTGGAACGGGCGGCGGCAGTTCCAGGTCCTCCTTGGGGAGGACCCCGCGGGCCTGGACGGGCTGAAGCACCCCCCGGCGTACTTCGCGCTGGGGGCGGATAGGGGGTATCTTTTTTACCCCCGCCAGCCCCCCTGCTGCAGGAGGTGCCGTGGGGTTGGGCACACGGAGTCCACCTGCGGGGGGGCCCGGTGCCGGGACTGCGGTAAGGACGGGCACGTGGCGCGGGACTGCACGGCCGCGAAGACCTGCCACGGGTGCGGGCAGCCGGGCCACCTGTTCCGGGAGTGCCAGGTGAGGGGCCGCAGCTACGCCGGGGTGGTCGGCGGGGCGGTGAGGGCCCCAAGGCAGGAGGGGTCGGAGGCGACGGCGGTGGTCGGCGAGGAGGCGAGGGGCAGCGGTGCGCCTGATGCGGGGGGTGCCACTGATGAGGCGGTCGGTGCGGTCCGGGAGGCGGCGATGGCAGCGGCGGCGGCGGCGGCGGTGCGACGGGGGGAGGGTCTCCGTCCCCTGGAGGTCGTGCTGAAGGAGGTGAGGGAGGACGTGCGAGTCAGGGGGGACGAGGCGGTGGACCCGGCGAGCGCCGTCGGCGGTACCGGGCAGGGGCAGTCGGCCCCGGTGCAGGACGGGCCTTCGGGAGTGGGGGGGACCGACCACGGCCGTGGGCTCGACCGGCTGCAGGAGGCAATGGACGCGGTGCAGGTGGGCCCGGGGGCCCCCGCAGCGAAGACCGCTCGCCGCAAGGCGGGTAGTTTGGACGGCGGAGAGGGTGTGGAGGAGTCCCCGGGGGAGGGTCATTCTAAGCGGGCGAAGGGGGTGGTGGGGCAGGGACCGGTGGGGGCCGAAGCCCTGTCGCTCCCGAGCTCCCTGACACTCACACCGGAGCAGTTGGCCGGGATCGGGGCGGTGGGCGTGGTCCCGAATCCGGTGCCGGCCTCCTGGGGGGATCTCATGGACGTGGGGGAGGAGTCGCCCTCGGGGGAGTCGGAGGGAGACTTGTACACGTAGGGTGTGTGTGTGGTTTGGGTGTGTGTGTGTGTGTGTGTAGAGTTTTTTTTGGGTTCTTTTTCTGTTATTATTGTAAATCATGTCAGTCACTGTGGGCACTTTTAATGTACGGGGGTTGAGGGACACGGTGAAGAGGTTGGCGGTTTTTGAGTTTTTGGGGGGTCTGGATTTTACTTTTTGTTTTCTGCAGGAGGTGCATTTACGGGATGGGGGGGATGTCGGGAGGTTCGGGAGGGAGTGGGTGAAGGGCGGGTCGCTTTGGAGTGTTGGGGGGGTGCATTCTTCGGGGGTGGGTATTTTGTTTGGGAGTAGGGAAGTGCGGGTGGAGGGGGTTTTTGTTGTGGTGCAGGGCAGGGTGTTGGGGGCGGATGTGAGGGTGGGGTTGTTGAGGGTGAGGGTGATATGTGTGTACGGGCCACAGGGGGCGGCGGACAGGAGGGACATGGTCGGTCTGTTGGCGCCTCACTGCGCCACGGACCGGCCGGTCATCATTGGGGGGGATTTTAATGTGGAGTTTGGGGGCACGGGTGATGCAAGTGTAGGGGCTTTAGAGGGGTTGTTAGCGGGGCATGGTTTGGTGGATGGGGGTGGGCGCACTACCCCGCGATTGGTCGGTCCCACGTGGCGTAATTCCCGTGGGGTCCAGAAGCGTTTAGACTACGTCTTCGTGTCAAGGTCCTTGGGTCTGGTGTCGGGGCGGGTGCTCCCCGTCTTCTTCTCGGACCATGATGGGGTCCTCATGACGGTCCGGGCGCAGGTGCCGGTCTTTGGCCGCTCCTACTGGCGCCTCAACTTGGGGGTCCTGGAGGAGCAGGATTTCTGCTCCTCACTGGCCCACTTCTACCAGGGCCTGGTGGGCCTTAAGCCCATGTGTGCGGGAGTGGTCGAGTGGTGGGAGATTGCTAAGGTCCGCTTGCGGGACTTTATCCAGGGGCACTGCCGGAGGAGGGCGAGGGCCCTGAGGGGGGAGACCGCGTGGCTGCAGCGACAGCTAGAGCTGGAGCATTCCTGGGAGAACCATGGAATGTCCCCCGACGTGCAGCTGTGCGCCTGTCTCAGGGCCCAGTTGCGAACCATCTATGAGCGCCGGGCGCGCGCCTTCCTTCGGGGGGCACGTCGGCAGTTCTTGGAGCGGAACGAGACGTGCTCAGCCTCCTTCTTCGCCGAGGTCAAGGCGGCGAGGGGGAGGTCAGTGTTCACGGGGGTGAAGGACTCGCAGGGCCGCATAGCAACGGAGCCGGCCCGTATGGTGGAGGCCGCCACCGAGCACTTCCGTGCTTTCTTTAGCGCTAGGGAGGTGGACGAGGGCTATGGTGCGGTCTTCCTGGATCGGTTGACCCGGCGGGCGCCTCCTGAAGTGGCGGAGGCCATGGAGGCCCCGTTATCCCTGGGGGAGCTGGAGGGGGCTCTCCGGCGCATGGGCCGGCGGAAGGTGCCGGGCCTCGACGGGCTGCCGGCCGAGTTCTACCTCAGGTTCTGGGGGGTGCTCGGGCCGGCGGTCCTCGAGGTCCTCACGGAGGTCCTCCGCACGGCGTCCCTGGGAGGGTCGATGGCCGTCGGTGTGCTGTCCCTCCTGTTCAAGAGGGGGGACACGACCGACCTGGGCAACTGGCGGCCGTTGACCATGCTGTGCGTGGACTACAAGTTGTTGGCCAAGGTGTTGGCTGACCGTCTGCGCACGGCACTCCCATACGTCGTGCACGAGGACCAGACCTGTGGTGTGGAGGGTCGGTCTGTGCGCTGGAACCTCCAGCTGATCCGGGATGCCATAGCGTATGTCGAGGACCGCGGGCTGCCTCTGATGGTGGCCGGCCTCGACCAGGCAAAGGCTTTCGATAGGGTCCACAGGGGTTTTCTGTTCCGGGTGTTAGAGAGGCTAGGGATAGGGCACGTTTTCAGGGGGTGGCTGAGTACTTTGTACTCAGTCGCGGGGTGCACTGTTTCGATTAATGGGCACTTGGGGCCAAGGTTTGATTTGGTTTCGGGGGTCCGGCAGGGGTGTCCGCTCTCACCCTTGCTGTTCATCCTTTACATGGAGCCCCTAGCGGCGGCCATTCGGGCCGACCCGGGTGTTGATGGATTGCTGGTACCAGGTAGCGGGGGCCTGCGGGTCAAGATGACTCAGTATGCAGACGACACCACTCTGCTGCTGGGGAGCGACGCTAGCCTGATCCGGTCCCTGCGGGTCTTCCAGGACTTCACACGAGCGTCGGGCGCGGTGCTCAATCTCGCCAAGTCCTCGGTGAAGTTTTTCGGGCGCTGGAAGGACAGGACGGATGTACCAGGGGGTTTGCCTCTCTGTGACGGTCCCCTGCGGATCTTAGGGGTGTACTTTGAGGCAGCCGGGTGCGCCACGGCCAACTGGACCAGGCGCCTGGAGGAGGTAGGGCGGAGGCTCTCGCTGTGGCGTGCCAGGACTTTGACTTTTGTGGGGAAAGTATTGGTCCTGAAGATCGATGTGCTGCCTTCCCTCCTCTATCTGGCCTACGTGTATCCGCTGCCGGCTAGCATGCGGAGGTCTCTCACCCGCTTGGTGTTCGGTTTCGTGTGGGGGGGCCGGTACGAGTGGGTGGCGAGGGCCCGCATGCTGGCCCCAGTGGATTGCGGGGGGCGCGATGTGCCCCATTTTCCATTGAGGCTGGATTGTGTTTTTGTGTCCTTTCTTTTGGGAGAGCTGTCCAGACCGGTGCTTCACCCTTCTGGGCACTTCCTGCGTTTTTACTTTTCCTATCCAGCCAGGCATCTGGTGGAGTGGTCCAACCTGGGCCCCCGGGCAGAGCAGCTGCCGTGGCACTTTGGCCATGCGGCCAAATGGCTCCGTGCCCACCCTGCGGCCAGGGATCCGGCGCTGGGCCGGGATCAGAGGGCCCTGTATGCCGAGTTGAGGCGGGGCGTCTGTGCACCAGCCGTGGTGGGGGTCCCCGCTACGGTTTGGCGGTCTATCCAGCCGCCGGGCCTCGACAACGGGCTCAGGGACCTGAATTGGCAGTGCCTGCACAGGGCCCTGCCTGTGCGTGACATCTTGCACAGGCACGGGCTGGCACGGACCTCGGTGTGCCCGAGGGCCACCTGTAGCGGTGACGAGTCCATACGACACGTCATGTGGGACTGTCCTTTCGCTGGGGTAGTGTGGGCGAGGGCGGGGGTTTTGCTGGGGGCGGTGGATAGGGGTTTTGTGTTGTCATGGGCACGGGTGGAGCGGGGTGTGAGTGGGGCAGTGAGGGGTGCTAGGGCACGGGCGGTGGTGTGGCTGGTGGTCAGCCTGTACAAGAAGGGGTTGTGGGAGGGCAGGCAGGAGCTGGTCAGGAGCGGGAGGGATGTGGGGGTTGAGTGGGTAGTACGGAGGGTGGAGGGGGAGTTG
>NW_028175878.1:340000-342500 GCF_949987555.1 Borostomias antarcticus
GGCGGCGGACAGGAGGGACATGGTCGGTCTGTTGGCGCCTCACTGCGCCACGGACCGGCCGGTCATCATTGGGGGGGATTTTAATGTGGAGTTTGGGGGCACGGGTGATGCAAGTGTAGGGGCTTTAGAGGGGTTGTTAGCGGGGCATGGTTTGGTGGATGGGGGTGGGCGCACTACCCCGCGATTGGTCGGTCCCACGTGGCGTAATTCCCGTGGGGTCCAGAAGCGTTTAGACTACGTCTTCGTGTCAAGGTCCTTGGGTCTGGTGTCGGGGCGGGTGCTCCCCGTCTTCTTCTCGGACCATGATGGGGTCCTCATGACGGTCCGGGCGCAGGTGCCGGTCTTTGGCCGCTCCTACTGGCGCCTCAACTTGGGGGTCCTGGAGGAGCAGGATTTCTGCTCCTCACTGGCCCACTTCTACCAGGGCCTGGTGGGCCTTAAGCCCATGTGTGCGGGAGTGGTCGAGTGGTGGGAGATTGCTAAGGTCCGCTTGCGGGACTTTATCCAGGGGCACTGCCGGAGGAGGGCGAGGGCCCTGAGGGGGGAGACCGCGTGGCTGCAGCGACAGCTAGAGCTGGAGCATTCCTGGGAGAACCATGGAATGTCCCCCGACGTGCAGCTGTGCGCCTGTCTCAGGGCCCAGTTGCGAACCATCTATGAGCGCCGGGCGCGCGCCTTCCTTCGGGGGGCACGTCGGCAGTTCTTGGAGCGGAACGAGACGTGCTCAGCCTCCTTCTTCGCCGAGGTCAAGGCGGCGAGGGGGAGGTCAGTGTTCACGGGGGTGAAGGACTCGCAGGGCCGCATAGCAACGGAGCCGGCCCGTATGGTGGAGGCCGCCACCGAGCACTTCCGTGCTTTCTTTAGCGCTAGGGAGGTGGACGAGGGCTATGGTGCGGTCTTCCTGGATCGGTTGACCCGGCGGGCGCCTCCTGAAGTGGCGGAGGCCATGGAGGCCCCGTTATCCCTGGGGGAGCTGGAGGGGGCTCTCCGGCGCATGGGCCGGCGGAAGGTGCCGGGCCTCGACGGGCTGCCGGCCGAGTTCTACCTCAGGTTCTGGGGGGTGCTCGGGCCGGCGGTCCTCGAGGTCCTCACGGAGGTCCTCCGCACGGCGTCCCTGGGAGGGTCGATGGCCGTCGGTGTGCTGTCCCTCCTGTTCAAGAGGGGGGACACGACCGACCTGGGCAACTGGCGGCCGTTGACCATGCTGTGCGTGGACTACAAGTTGTTGGCCAAGGTGTTGGCTGACCGTCTGCGCACGGCACTCCCATACGTCGTGCACGAGGACCAGACCTGTGGTGTGGAGGGTCGGTCTGTGCGCTGGAACCTCCAGCTGATCCGGGATGCCATAGCGTATGTCGAGGACCGCGGGCTGCCTCTGATGGTGGCCGGCCTCGACCAGGCAAAGGCTTTCGATAGGGTCCACAGGGGTTTTCTGTTCCGGGTGTTAGAGAGGCTAGGGATAGGGCACGTTTTCAGGGGGTGGCTGAGTACTTTGTACTCAGTCGCGGGGTGCACTGTTTCGATTAATGGGCACTTGGGGCCAAGGTTTGATTTGGTTTCGGGGGTCCGGCAGGGGTGTCCGCTCTCACCCTTGCTGTTCATCCTTTACATGGAGCCCCTAGCGGCGGCCATTCGGGCCGACCCGGGTGTTGATGGATTGCTGGTACCAGGTAGCGGGGGCCTGCGGGTCAAGATGACTCAGTATGCAGACGACACCACTCTGCTGCTGGGGAGCGACGCTAGCCTGATCCGGTCCCTGCGGGTCTTCCAGGACTTCACACGAGCGTCGGGCGCGGTGCTCAATCTCGCCAAGTCCTCGGTGAAGTTTTTCGGGCGCTGGAAGGACAGGACGGATGTACCAGGGGGTTTGCCTCTCTGTGACGGTCCCCTGCGGATCTTAGGGGTGTACTTTGAGGCAGCCGGGTGCGCCACGGCCAACTGGACCAGGCGCCTGGAGGAGGTAGGGCGGAGGCTCTCGCTGTGGCGTGCCAGGACTTTGACTTTTGTGGGGAAAGTATTGGTCCTGAAGATCGATGTGCTGCCTTCCCTCCTCTATCTGGCCTACGTGTATCCGCTGCCGGCTAGCATGCGGAGGTCTCTCACCCGCTTGGTGTTCGGTTTCGTGTGGGGGGGCCGGTACGAGTGGGTGGCGAGGGCCCGCATGCTGGCCCCAGTGGATTGCGGGGGGCGCGATGTGCCCCATTTTCCATTGAGGCTGGATTGTGTTTTTGTGTCCTTTCTTTTGGGAGAGCTGTCCAGACCGGTGCTTCACCCTTCTGGGCACTTCCTGCGTTTTTACTTTTCCTATCCAGCCAGGCATCTGGTGGAGTGGTCCAACCTGGGCCCCCGGGCAGAGCAGCTGCCGTGGCACTTTGGCCATGCGGCCAAATGGCTCCGTGCCCACCCTGCGGCCAGGGATCCGGCGCTGGGCCGGGATCAGAGGGCCCTGTATGCCGAGTTGAGGCGGGGCGTCTGTGCACCAGCCGTGGTGGGGGTCCCC
>NW_028175878.1:350000-352500 GCF_949987555.1 Borostomias antarcticus
CCCGCAGCGAAGACCGCTCGCCGCAAGGCGGGTAGTTTGGACGGCGGAGAGGGTGTGGAGGAGTCCCCGGGGGAGGGTCATTCTAAGCGGGCGAAGGGGGTGGTGGGGCAGGGACCGGTGGGGGCCGAAGCCCTGTCGCTCCCGAGCTCCCTGACACTCACACCGGAGCAGTTGGCCGGGATCGGGGCGGTGGGCGTGGTCCCGAATCCGGTGCCGGCCTCCTGGGGGGATCTCATGGACGTGGGGGAGGAGTCGCCCTCGGGGGAGTCGGAGGGGGACTTGTACACGTAGGGTGTGTGTGTGGTTTGGGTGTGTGTGTGTGTGTGTGTAGAGTTTTTTTTTGGGTTCTTTTTCTGTTATTATTGTAAATAATGTCAGTCACTGTGGGCACTTTTAATGTACGGGGGTTGAGGGACACGGTGAAGAGGTTGGCGGTTTTTGAGTTTTTGGGGGGTCTGGATTTTACTTTTTGTTTTCTGCAGGAGGTGCATTTACGGGATGGGGGGGATGTCGGGAGGTTCGGGAGGGAGTGGGTGAAGGGCGGGTCGCTTTGGAGTGTTGGGGGGGTGCATTCTTCGGGGGTGGGTATTTTGTTTGGGAGTAGGGAAGTGCGGGTGGAGGGGGTTTTTGTTGTGGTGCAGGGCAGGGTGTTGGGGGCGGATGTGAGGGTGGGGTTGTTGAGGGTGAGGGTGATATGTGTGTACGGGCCACAGGGGGCGGCGGACAGGAGGGACATGGTCGGTCTGTTGGCGCCTCACTGCGCCACGGACCGGCCGGTCATCATTGGGGGGGATTTTAATGTGGAGTTTGGGGGCACGGGTGATGCAAGTGTAGGGGCTTTAGAGGGGTTGTTAGCGGGGCATGGTTTGGTGGATGGGGGTGGGCGCACTACCCCGCGATTGGTCGGTCCCACGTGGCGTAATTCCCGTGGGGTCCAGAAGCGTTTAGACTACGTCTTCGTGTCAAGGTCCTTGGGTCTGGTGTCGGGGCGGGTGCTCCCCGTCTTCTTCTCGGACCATGATGGGGTCCTCATGACGGTCCGGGCGCAGGTGCCGGTCTTTGGCCGCTCCTACTGGCGCCTCAACTTGGGGGTCCTGGAGGAGCAGGATTTCTGCTCCTCACTGGCCCACTTCTACCAGGGCCTGGTGGGCCTTAAGCCCATGTGTGCGGGAGTGGTCGAGTGGTGGGAGATTGCTAAGGTCCGCTTGCGGGACTTTATCCAGGGGCACTGCCGGAGGAGGGCGAGGGCCCTGAGGGGGGAGACCGCGTGGCTGCAGCGACAGCTAGAGCTGGAGCATTCCTGGGAGAACCATGGAATGTCCCCCGACGTGCAGCTGTGCGCCTGTCTCAGGGCCCAGTTGCGAACCATCTATGAGCGCCGGGCGCGCGCCTTCCTTCGGGGGGCACGTCGGCAGTTCTTGGAGCGGAACGAGACGTGCTCAGCCTCCTTCTTCGCCGAGGTCAAGGCGGCGAGGGGGAGGTCAGTGTTCACGGGGGTGAAGGACTCGCAGGGCCGCATAGCAACGGAGCCGGCCCGTATGGTGGAGGCCGCCACCGAGCACTTCCGTGCTTTCTTTAGCGCTAGGGAGGTGGACGAGGGCTATGGTGCGGTCTTCCTGGATCGGTTGACCCGGCGGGCGCCTCCTGAAGTGGCGGAGGCCATGGAGGCCCCGTTATCCCTGGGGGAGCTGGAGGGGGCTCTCCGGCGCATGGGCCGGCGGAAGGTGCCGGGCCTCGACGGGCTGCCGGCCGAGTTCTACCTCAGGTTCTGGGGGGTGCTCGGGCCGGCGGTCCTCGAGGTCCTCACGGAGGTCCTCCGCACGGCGTCCCTGGGAGGGTCGATGGCCGTCGGTGTGCTGTCCCTCCTGTTCAAGAGGGGGGACACGACCGACCTGGGCAACTGGCGGCCGTTGACCATGCTGTGCGTGGACTACAAGTTGTTGGCCAAGGTGTTGGCTGACCGTCTGCGCACGGCACTCCCATACGTCGTGCACGAGGACCAGACCTGTGGTGTGGAGGGTCGGTCTGTGCGCTGGAACCTCCAGCTGATCCGGGATGCCATAGCGTATGTCGAGGACCGCGGGCTGCCTCTGATGGTGGCCGGCCTCGACCAGGCAAAGGCTTTCGATAGGGTCCACAGGGGTTTTCTGTTCCGGGTGTTAGAGAGGCTAGGGATAGGGCACGTTTTCAGGGGGTGGCTGAGTACTTTGTACTCAGTCGCGGGGTGCACTGTTTCGATTAATGGGCACTTGGGGCCAAGGTTTGATTTGGTTTCGGGGGTCCGGCAGGGGTGTCCGCTCTCACCCTTGCTGTTCATCCTTTACATGGAGCCCCTAGCGGCGGCCATTCGGGCCGACCCGGGTGTTGATGGATTGCTGGTACCAGGTAGCGGGGGCCTGCGGGTCAAGATGACTCAGTATGCAGACGACACCACTCTGCTGCTGGGGAGCGACGCTAGCCTGATCCGGTCCCTGCGGGTCTTCCAGGACTTCACACGAGC
>NW_028175878.1:385000-390000 GCF_949987555.1 Borostomias antarcticus
CGGTGTGGTCCGGGAGGCGGCGATGGCGGCGGCGGCGGCAGCAGCGCGACGGGGGGAAGATCTCCGTCCCCTGGAGGTGGTGCTGGAGGAGGTGAGGGGGGACACGCGAGTCAGGGGGGACGAGGCGGTGGACCCGGCGAGCGCCGTCGGCGGTACCGGGCAGGGGCAGACGGCCCCGGTGCAGGACGGGCCTTCGGGAGTGGGGGGGACCGACCACGGCCGTGGGCTCGACCGGCTGCAGGAGGCCATGGACGCGGTGCAGGTGGGCCCGGGGGCCCCCGCAGCGAAGACCGCTCGCCGCAAGGCGGGTAGTTTGGACGGCGGAGAGGGTGTGGAGGAGTCCCCGGGGGAGGGTCATTCTAAGCGGGCGAAGGGGGTGGTGGGGCAGGGACCGGTGGGGGCCGAGGCCCTGTCGCTCCCGGGCTCCCTGACACTCACACCGGAGCAGTTGGCCGGGATGGGGGCGGTGGGCGTGGTCCCGAATCCGGTGCCGGCCTCCTGGGGGGACATCATGGACGTGGGGGAGGAGTCGCCCTCGGGGGAATCGGAGGGGGATTTGTACACGTAGGGTGTGTGTGTGGTTTGGTTGTGTGTGTGTGTGTGTAGAGGTTTTTTTGGGTTCTTTTTCTGTTATTATTGTAAGTAATGTCAGTCACTGTGGGCACTTTTAATGTACGGGGGTTGAGGGACACGGTGAAGAGGTTGGCGGTTTTTGAGTTTTTGGGGGGTCTGGATTTTACTTTTTGTTTTCTGCAGGAGGTGCATTTACGGGATGGGGGGGATGTCGGGAGGTTCGGGAGGGAGTGGGTGAAGGGCGGGTCGCTTTGGAGTGTTGGGGGGGTGCATTCTTCGGGGGTGGGCATTTTGTTTGGGAGTAGGGAAGTGCGGGTGGAGGGGGTTTTTGTTGTGGTGCAGGGCAGGGTGTTGGGGGCGGATGTGAGGGTGGGGTTGTTGAGGGTGAGGGTGATATGTGTGTACGGGCCACAGGGGGCGGCGGACAGGAGGGACATGGTCGGTCTGTTGGCGCCTCACTGCGCCACGGACCGGCCGGTCATCATTGGGGGGGATTTTAATGTGGAGTTTGGGGGCACGGGTGATGCGAGTGTGGGGGCTTTAGAGGGGTTGTTAGCGGGGCATGGATTGGTGGATGGGGGTGGGCGCACTACCCCGCGATTGGTCGGTCCCACGTGGCGTAATTCCCGTGGGGTCCAGAAGCGTTTAGACTACGTCTTCGTGTCAAGGTCTTTGGGTCTGGAGTCGGGGCGGGTGCTCCCCGTCTTCTTCTCGGACCATGATGGGGTCCTCATGACGGTCCGGGCGCAGGTGCCGGTCTTTGGCCGCTCCTACTGGCGCCTCAACTTGGGGGTCCTGGAGGAGCAGGATTTCTGCTCCTCACTGGCCCACTTCTACCAGGGCCTGGTGGGCCTTAAGCCCATGTGTGCGGGAGTGGTCGAGTGGTGGGAGATTGCTAAGGTCCGTTTGCGGGACTTTATCCAGGGGCACTGCCGGAGGAGGGCGAGGGCCCTGAGGGGGGAGACCGCGTGGCTGCAGCGACAGCTAGAGCTGGAGCATTCCTGGGAGAACCATGGAATGTCCCCCGACGTGCAGCTGTGCGCCTGCCTCAGGGCCCAGTTGCGAACCATCTACGAGCGCCGGGCGCGCGCCTTCCTTCGGGGGGCACGTCGGCAGTTCTTGGAGCGGAACGAGACGTGCTCAGCCTCCTTCTTCGCCGAGGTCAAGGCGGCGAGGGGGAGGTCAGTGTTCACGGGGGTGAAGGACTCGCAGGGCCGCATAGCAACGGAGCCGGCCCGTATGGTGGAGGCCGCCACCGAGCACTTCCGTGCTTTCTTTAGCGCTAGGGAGGTGGACGAGGGCTATGGTGGGGTCTTCCTGGATCGGTTGACCCGGCGGGCGCCTCCTGATGTGGCGGAGGCCATGGAGGCCCCGTTATCCCTGGGGGAGCTGGAGGGGGCTCTCCGGCGCATGGGCCGGCGGAAGGTGCCGGGCCTCGACGGGCTGCCGGCCGAGTTCTACCTCAGGTTCTGGGGGGTGCTCGGCCCGGCGGTCCTCGAGGTCCTCACGGAGGTCCTCCGCACGGCGTCCCTGGGAGGGTCGATGGCCGTCGGTGTGCTGTCCCTCCTGTTCAAGAGGGGGGACACGACCGACCTGGGCAACTGGCGGCCGTTGACCATGCTGTGCGTGGACTACAAGTTGTTGGCCAAGGTGTTGGCTGACCGTCTGCGCACGGCACTCCCATACGTCGTGCACGAGGACCAGACCTGTGGTGTGGAGGGTCGGTCTGTGCGCTGGAACCTCCAGCTGATCCGGGATGCCATAGCGTATGTCGAGGACCGCGGGTTGCCTCTGATGGTGGCCGGCCTCGACCAGGCAAAGGCTTTCGATAGGGTCCACAGGGGTTTTCTGTTCCGGGTGTTAGAGAGGTTAGGGATAGGGCACGTTTTCAGGGGGTGGCTGAGTACTTTGTACTCAGTCGCGGGGTGCACTGTTTCGATTAATGGGCACTTGGGGCCAAGGTTTGATTTGGTTTCGGGGGTCCGGCAGGGGTGTCCGCTCTCACCCTTGCTGTTCATCCTTTACATGGAGCCCCTAGCGGCGGCCATTCGGGCCGACCCGGGTGTTGATGGATTGCTGGTACCAGGTAGCGGGGGCCTGCGGGTCAAGATGACTCAGTATGCAGACGACACCACTCTGCTGCTGGGGAGCGACGCTAGCCTGATCCGGTCCCTGCGGGTCTTCCAGGACTTCACACGAGCGTCGGGCGCGGTGCTCAATCTCGCCAAGTCCTCGGTGAAGTTTTTCGGGCGCTGGAAGGACAGGACGGATGTACCAGGGGGTTTGCCTCTCTGTGACGGTCCCCTGCGGATCTTAGGGGTGTACTTTGAGGCAGCCGGGTGCGCCACGGCCAACTGGACCAGGCGCCTGGAGGTGGTCGGGCGGAAGCTCTCGCTGTGGCGGGCCAGGACCTTGACATTCGTGGGGAAAGTCTTGGTCCTGAAGATCGATGTGCTGCCTTCCCTCCTCTTTCTGGCCTACGTATATCCGCTGCCGGCTAGCATGCGGAGGTCTCTCACCCGCTTGGTGTTCGGTTTCGTGTGGGGGGGCCGGTACGAGTGGGTGTCGAGGGCCCGCATGCTGGCCCCAGTGGATTGCGGGGGGCGCGATGTGCCCCATTTTCCGTTGAGGCTGGATTGTGTTTTTGTGTCTTTTCTTTTGGGAGAGCTGTCCAGACCGGTGCTTCACCCTTCTGGGCACTTCCTGCGTTTTTACTTTTCCTATCCAGCCAGGCATCTGGTGGAGTGGTCCAACCTGGGCCCCCGGGCGGAGCAGCTGCCGTGGCACTTTGGCCATGCGGCCAAATGGCTCCGTGCCCACCCTGCGGCCAGGGATCCGGCGCTGGGCCGGGATCAGAGGGCCCTGTATGCCGAGTTGAGGCGGGGCGTCTGTGCACCAGCCGTGGTGGGGGTCCCTGCTACGGTTTGGCGGTCCATCCAGCCGCCGGGCCTCGACAACGGGCTCAGGGACCTGAATTGGCAGTGCCTGCACAGGGCCCTGCCTGTGCGTGACATCTTGCACAGGCACGGGCTGGCACGGACCTCGGTGTGCCCGAGGGCCACCTGTAGCGGTGACGAGTCCATAGGACACGTCATGTGGGACTGTCCTTTCGCTGGGGTAGTGTGGGCGAGGGCGGGGGTTTTGCTGGGGGCGGTGGATAGCGGTTTTGTGTTGTCATGGGCACGGGTGGAGCGGGGTGTGAGTGGGGCAGTGAGGGGTGCTAGGGCACGGGCGGTGGTGTGGCTGGTGGTAAGCCTGTTTAAGAAGGGGTTGTGGGAGGGCAGGCAGGAGCTGGTCAGGAGCGGGAGGGATGTGGGGGTTGAGTGGGTAGTGAGGAGGGTGGAGGGGGAGTTGAGGGAGAGGATCCGGTGGGATCTGAGGAGGTGGGGCCACCATGCCGCCCGCGAGAGGTGGAAGGGGGGGCTCGGGTTTCTTTGAGGGAGTTTGGGGGTGTTTTTGCTGGGGTTTTGAGGTGTGGGGAGTTGGTTATGGGTGTTTTGTGTGTGTGATGTTGCTGTGGGGTTATTCGTGTGGTGGTTTGGGGCAGGGGCCAGTGTGGTGTGTGTTTTGTTGTATTATAGTATGGATTGTTGTAATAAACTTGGTTTAAAAACAAAAAAATCTGTTCTTATCAGTTTAATATCTGATATGTCCCCCAGAGGGGGACTACATATTAAACAGATTTTTAGGACAGGGAGACGGAAAAGGGGCTTGCTCCATCCGCTCCACGCATCGACCCGGTATTGCAGCGCCTCCGGGAACGGTGCACCCTCCTCTTTGTGTTGAAAAGCAAAAGCCCAGTGAGCGTGCATTAATGGGGAAAAAGAAGACGGCCAGCGAGAGCGAGTGGAAAGTGTTTTTGTTGAGTGGAAAGTGTTTTTGTTGAGTGGAAAGTGTTTTTGTTGAGTGGAAAGTGTTTTTGTTGAGTGGAAAGCGTTTGGCTTCCTAATCGATTTAGGAGACACATGCCAAAACATGGGCGCAGCGGTTTCCTTGGCCACCTGAAGGGCAGGTGCTGGCAGAAGCAAACGGCAGCACTTTCAGTGACATGTCACAAGATGACAGTGGAGAGCTACAGTAGCTAACTATGCTAGTGCCAGCTAGTAAAAACAGCAACCAGGCTAGCTAGATAATGGATGGAGGGAAAATGTGGCATTTACAAGACAATCAGGCAAAGCCCTTTTCAACCCCCTGCCCGTTTTCCCGCCTTTTTAGATATATATATATATATATATATATATTTAATTATTTATTTATTTATTTATTTATATATATATATATATATAAAGATTCTGTCGTTGTCAGCTCTGATATGTGCTCCATAGGGGGACTCTCCATCACATATGAGTCCCCCTATATCACAAATTCAAGGTATTTTGGGGAGGCTTTGCTCAAGGGGGCGGAGACTGCTTGAAAGCAAGTGTCCT
>NW_028175878.1:392500-397500 GCF_949987555.1 Borostomias antarcticus
TATATATATATATATATATATTTATTTATTTATTTATTTATTTATATATATAAAGATTCTGTCGTTGTCAGCTCTGATATGTGCTCCATAGGGGGACTCTCCATCACATATGAGTCCCCCTATATCACAAATTCAAGGTATTTTGGGGAGGCTTTGCTCAAGGGGGCGGAGACTGCTTGAAAGCAAGTGTCCTGGGGAGGGGCTCATTGACCTTGGCCCCAGGCGATATTGGACAGCACCCAAGGGGGCGCACCCGGGCAGGGTGCAGTAATGGGGTTATCGCTTCTCGGCCTTTTGGCTAAGATCAAGTGTAGTATCTGTTCTTATCGGTACTAGCGTGGAATACGGACGTACAGCGATCGCTTCCCTCCGGAGTCGTGCGGTGGATGGGGCCAGGTGGGAAGCTGGGAGAGGAGAGCGCAACGGGGTCGTCCCAAGGGATGGCTGCCGGGAGAGGGTCGGTCCCGAGGGCCGGCCTGAAGAACACCCTCCGCTTCGTGTGGAGGGACGCTGCGGAGCCGAAGATGACCTGGGAGGTCTTTGCCCGGCGTGTGGTGGTGGGGGCACTGAAGCTTTCGGTGGCGGAGGTCCTCTGCCTTCAGGACAACGCCCAGGAGAGGGCCTACGACGTGACGTTGCAGACGGAGGGCCTGACGGCGGCGGTGGAGGCCAGGTGCCGGGTCCAGGGGAAGGAGCAGCCCCTCAGCTCCTTCGAGGTGGTGAACCTGAGCCGGCCGAACCTGAGGGTCGTCACGGTTCACCTCTACAACCCTCACGTGCCGGACAGCGCCATAGCCGGTTTCCTGGGCCGCTACGGGGAGGTGCTGTCCGGGGCCCGGTACGTGAGGGGGGCCGGGGGTATGGGATTCTGGAACGGGCGGCGGCAGTTCCAGGTCCTCCTTGGGGAGGACCCCGCGGGCCTGGACGGGCTGAAGCACCCCCCGGCGTACTTCGCGCTGGGGGCGGATAGGGGGTATCTTTTTTACCCCCGCCAGCCCCCCTGCTGCAGGAGGTGCCGTGGGGTTGGGCACACGGAGTCCACCTGCGGGGGGGCCCGGTGCCGGGACTGCGGTAAGGACGGGCACGTGGCGCGGGACTGCACGGCCGCGAAGACCTGCCACGGGTGCGGGCAGCCGGGCCACCTGTTCCGGGAGTGCCAGGTGAGGGGCCGCAGCTACGCCGGGGTGGTCGGCGGGGCGGTGAGGGCCCCAAGGCAGGAGGGGTCGGAGGCGACGGCGGTGGTCGGCGAGGAGGCGAGGGGCAGCGGTGCGCCTGATGCGGGGGGTGCCACTGATGAGGCGGTCGGTGCGGTCCGGGAGGCGGCGATGGCAGCGGCGGCGGCGGCGGCGGTGCGACGGGGGGAGGGTCTCCGTCCCCTGGAGGTCGTGCTGAAGGAGGTGAGGGAGGACGTGCGAGTCAGGGGGGACGAGGCGGTGGACCCGGCGAGCGCCGTCGGCGGTACCGGGCAGGGGCAGTCGGCCCCGGTGCAGGACGGGCCTTCGGGAGTGGGGGGGACCGACCACGGCCGTGGGCTCGACCGGCTGCAGGAGGCAATGGACGCGGTGCAGGTGGGCCCGGGGGCCCCCGCAGCGAAGACCGCTCGCCGCAAGGCGGGTAGTTTGGACGGCGGAGAGGGTGTGGAGGAGTCCCCGGGGGAGGGTCATTCTAAGCGGGCGAAGGGGGTGGTGGGGCAGGGACCGGTGGGGGCCGAAGCCCTGTCGCTCCCGAGCTCCCTGACACTCACACCGGAGCAGTTGGCCGGGATCGGGGCGGTGGGCGTGGTCCCGAATCCGGTGCCGGCCTCCTGGGGGGATCTCATGGACGTGGGGGAGGAGTCGCCCTCGGGGGAGTCGGAGGGAGACTTGTACACGTAGGGTGTGTGTGTGGTTTGGGTGTGTGTGTGTGTGTGTGTAGAGTTTTTTTTGGGTTCTTTTTCTGTTATTATTGTAAATCATGTCAGTCACTGTGGGCACTTTTAATGTACGGGGGTTGAGGGACACGGTGAAGAGGTTGGCGGTTTTTGAGTTTTTGGGGGGTCTGGATTTTACTTTTTGTTTTCTGCAGGAGGTGCATTTACGGGATGGGGGGGATGTCGGGAGGTTCGGGAGGGAGTGGGTGAAGGGCGGGTCGCTTTGGAGTGTTGGGGGGGTGCATTCTTCGGGGGTGGGTATTTTGTTTGGGAGTAGGGAAGTGCGGGTGGAGGGGGTTTTTGTTGTGGTGCAGGGCAGGGTGTTGGGGGCGGATGTGAGGGTGGGGTTGTTGAGGGTGAGGGTGATATGTGTGTACGGGCCACAGGGGGCGGCGGACAGGAGGGACATGGTCGGTCTGTTGGCGCCTCACTGCGCCACGGACCGGCCGGTCATCATTGGGGGGGATTTTAATGTGGAGTTTGGGGGCACGGGTGATGCAAGTGTAGGGGCTTTAGAGGGGTTGTTAGCGGGGCATGGTTTGGTGGATGGGGGTGGGCGCACTACCCCGCGATTGGTCGGTCCCACGTGGCGTAATTCCCGTGGGGTCCAGAAGCGTTTAGACTACGTCTTCGTGTCAAGGTCCTTGGGTCTGGTGTCGGGGCGGGTGCTCCCCGTCTTCTTCTCGGACCATGATGGGGTCCTCATGACGGTCCGGGCGCAGGTGCCGGTCTTTGGCCGCTCCTACTGGCGCCTCAACTTGGGGGTCCTGGAGGAGCAGGATTTCTGCTCCTCACTGGCCCACTTCTACCAGGGCCTGGTGGGCCTTAAGCCCATGTGTGCGGGAGTGGTCGAGTGGTGGGAGATTGCTAAGGTCCGCTTGCGGGACTTTATCCAGGGGCACTGCCGGAGGAGGGCGAGGGCCCTGAGGGGGGAGACCGCGTGGCTGCAGCGACAGCTAGAGCTGGAGCATTCCTGGGAGAACCATGGAATGTCCCCCGACGTGCAGCTGTGCGCCTGTCTCAGGGCCCAGTTGCGAACCATCTATGAGCGCCGGGCGCGCGCCTTCCTTCGGGGGGCACGTCGGCAGTTCTTGGAGCGGAACGAGACGTGCTCAGCCTCCTTCTTCGCCGAGGTCAAGGCGGCGAGGGGGAGGTCAGTGTTCACGGGGGTGAAGGACTCGCAGGGCCGCATAGCAACGGAGCCGGCCCGTATGGTGGAGGCCGCCACCGAGCACTTCCGTGCTTTCTTTAGCGCTAGGGAGGTGGACGAGGGCTATGGTGCGGTCTTCCTGGATCGGTTGACCCGGCGGGCGCCTCCTGAAGTGGCGGAGGCCATGGAGGCCCCGTTATCCCTGGGGGAGCTGGAGGGGGCTCTCCGGCGCATGGGCCGGCGGAAGGTGCCGGGCCTCGACGGGCTGCCGGCCGAGTTCTACCTCAGGTTCTGGGGGGTGCTCGGGCCGGCGGTCCTCGAGGTCCTCACGGAGGTCCTCCGCACGGCGTCCCTGGGAGGGTCGATGGCCGTCGGTGTGCTGTCCCTCCTGTTCAAGAGGGGGGACACGACCGACCTGGGCAACTGGCGGCCGTTGACCATGCTGTGCGTGGACTACAAGTTGTTGGCCAAGGTGTTGGCTGACCGTCTGCGCACGGCACTCCCATACGTCGTGCACGAGGACCAGACCTGTGGTGTGGAGGGTCGGTCTGTGCGCTGGAACCTCCAGCTGATCCGGGATGCCATAGCGTATGTCGAGGACCGCGGGCTGCCTCTGATGGTGGCCGGCCTCGACCAGGCAAAGGCTTTCGATAGGGTCCACAGGGGTTTTCTGTTCCGGGTGTTAGAGAGGCTAGGGATAGGGCACGTTTTCAGGGGGTGGCTGAGTACTTTGTACTCAGTCGCGGGGTGCACTGTTTCGATTAATGGGCACTTGGGGCCAAGGTTTGATTTGGTTTCGGGGGTCCGGCAGGGGTGTCCGCTCTCACCCTTGCTGTTCATCCTTTACATGGAGCCCCTAGCGGCGGCCATTCGGGCCGACCCGGGTGTTGATGGATTGCTGGTACCAGGTAGCGGGGGCCTGCGGGTCAAGATGACTCAGTATGCAGACGACACCACTCTGCTGCTGGGGAGCGACGCTAGCCTGATCCGGTCCCTGCGGGTCTTCCAGGACTTCACACGAGCGTCGGGCGCGGTGCTCAATCTCGCCAAGTCCTCGGTGAAGTTTTTCGGGCGCTGGAAGGACAGGACGGATGTACCAGGGGGTTTGCCTCTCTGTGACGGTCCCCTGCGGATCTTAGGGGTGTACTTTGAGGCAGCCGGGTGCGCCACGGCCAACTGGACCAGGCGCCTGGAGGAGGTAGGGCGGAGGCTCTCGCTGTGGCGTGCCAGGACTTTGACTTTTGTGGGGAAAGTATTGGTCCTGAAGATCGATGTGCTGCCTTCCCTCCTCTATCTGGCCTACGTGTATCCGCTGCCGGCTAGCATGCGGAGGTCTCTCACCCGCTTGGTGTTCGGTTTCGTGTGGGGGGGCCGGTACGAGTGGGTGGCGAGGGCCCGCATGCTGGCCCCAGTGGATTGCGGGGGGCGCGATGTGCCCCATTTTCCATTGAGGCTGGATTGTGTTTTTGTGTCCTTTCTTTTGGGAGAGCTGTCCAGACCGGTGCTTCACCCTTCTGGGCACTTCCTGCGTTTTTACTTTTCCTATCCAGCCAGGCATCTGGTGGAGTGGTCCAACCTGGGCCCCCGGGCAGAGCAGCTGCCGTGGCACTTTGGCCATGCGGCCAAATGGCTCCGTGCCCACCCTGCGGCCAGGGATCCGGCGCTGGGCCGGGATCAGAGGGCCCTGTATGCCGAGTTGAGGCGGGGCGTCTGTGCACCAGCCGTGGTGGGGGTCCCCGCTACGGTTTGGCGGTCTATCCAGCCGCCGGGCCTCGACAACGGGCTCAGGGACCTGAATTGGCAGTGCCTGCACAGGGCCCTGCCTGTGCGTGACATCTTGCACAGGCACGGGCTGGCACGGACCTCGGTGTGCCCGAGGGCCACCTGTAGCGGTGACGAGTCCATACGACACGTCATGTGGGACTGTCCTTTCGCTGGGGT
>NW_028175878.1:402500-405000 GCF_949987555.1 Borostomias antarcticus
AGGAGGTGCATTTACGGGATGGGGGGGATGTCGGGAGGTTCGGGAGGGAGTGGGTGAAGGGCGGGTCGCTTTGGAGTGTTGGGGGGGTGCATTCTTCGGGGGTGGGTATTTTGTTTGGGAGTAGGGAAGTGCGGGTGGAGGGGGTTTTTGTTGTGGTGCAGGGCAGGGTGTTGGGGGCGGATGTGAGGGTGGGGTTGTTGAGGGTGAGGGTGATATGTGTGTACGGGCCACAGGGGGCGGCGGACAGGAGGGACATGGTCGGTCTGTTGGCGCCTCACTGCGCCACGGACCGGCCGGTCATCATTGGGGGGGATTTTAATGTGGAGTTTGGGGGCACGGGTGATGCAAGTGTAGGGGCTTTAGAGGGGTTGTTAGCGGGGCATGGTTTGGTGGATGGGGGTGGGCGCACTACCCCGCGATTGGTCGGTCCCACGTGGCGTAATTCCCGTGGGGTCCAGAAGCGTTTAGACTACGTCTTCGTGTCAAGGTCCTTGGGTCTGGTGTCGGGGCGGGTGCTCCCCGTCTTCTTCTCGGACCATGATGGGGTCCTCATGACGGTCCGGGCGCAGGTGCCGGTCTTTGGCCGCTCCTACTGGCGCCTCAACTTGGGGGTCCTGGAGGAGCAGGATTTCTGCTCCTCACTGGCCCACTTCTACCAGGGCCTGGTGGGCCTTAAGCCCATGTGTGCGGGAGTGGTCGAGTGGTGGGAGATTGCTAAGGTCCGCTTGCGGGACTTTATCCAGGGGCACTGCCGGAGGAGGGCGAGGGCCCTGAGGGGGGAGACCGCGTGGCTGCAGCGACAGCTAGAGCTGGAGCATTCCTGGGAGAACCATGGAATGTCCCCCGACGTGCAGCTGTGCGCCTGTCTCAGGGCCCAGTTGCGAACCATCTATGAGCGCCGGGCGCGCGCCTTCCTTCGGGGGGCACGTCGGCAGTTCTTGGAGCGGAACGAGACGTGCTCAGCCTCCTTCTTCGCCGAGGTCAAGGCGGCGAGGGGGAGGTCAGTGTTCACGGGGGTGAAGGACTCGCAGGGCCGCATAGCAACGGAGCCGGCCCGTATGGTGGAGGCCGCCACCGAGCACTTCCGTGCTTTCTTTAGCGCTAGGGAGGTGGACGAGGGCTATGGTGCGGTCTTCCTGGATCGGTTGACCCGGCGGGCGCCTCCTGAAGTGGCGGAGGCCATGGAGGCCCCGTTATCCCTGGGGGAGCTGGAGGGGGCTCTCCGGCGCATGGGCCGGCGGAAGGTGCCGGGCCTCGACGGGCTGCCGGCCGAGTTCTACCTCAGGTTCTGGGGGGTGCTCGGGCCGGCGGTCCTCGAGGTCCTCACGGAGGTCCTCCGCACGGCGTCCCTGGGAGGGTCGATGGCCGTCGGTGTGCTGTCCCTCCTGTTCAAGAGGGGGGACACGACCGACCTGGGCAACTGGCGGCCGTTGACCATGCTGTGCGTGGACTACAAGTTGTTGGCCAAGGTGTTGGCTGACCGTCTGCGCACGGCACTCCCATACGTCGTGCACGAGGACCAGACCTGTGGTGTGGAGGGTCGGTCTGTGCGCTGGAACCTCCAGCTGATCCGGGATGCCATAGCGTATGTCGAGGACCGCGGGCTGCCTCTGATGGTGGCCGGCCTCGACCAGGCAAAGGCTTTCGATAGGGTCCACAGGGGTTTTCTGTTCCGGGTGTTAGAGAGGCTAGGGATAGGGCACGTTTTCAGGGGGTGGCTGAGTACTTTGTACTCAGTCGCGGGGTGCACTGTTTCGATTAATGGGCACTTGGGGCCAAGGTTTGATTTGGTTTCGGGGGTCCGGCAGGGGTGTCCGCTCTCACCCTTGCTGTTCATCCTTTACATGGAGCCCCTAGCGGCGGCCATTCGGGCCGACCCGGGTGTTGATGGATTGCTGGTACCAGGTAGCGGGGGCCTGCGGGTCAAGATGACTCAGTATGCAGACGACACCACTCTGCTGCTGGGGAGCGACGCTAGCCTGATCCGGTCCCTGCGGGTCTTCCAGGACTTCACACGAGCGTCGGGCGCGGTGCTCAATCTCGCCAAGTCCTCGGTGAAGTTTTTCGGGCGCTGGAAGGACAGGACGGATGTACCAGGGGGTTTGCCTCTCTGTGACGGTCCCCTGCGGATCTTAGGGGTGTACTTTGAGGCAGCCGGGTGCGCCACGGCCAACTGGACCAGGCGCCTGGAGGAGGTAGGGCGGAGGCTCTCGCTGTGGCGTGCCAGGACTTTGACTTTTGTGGGGAAAGTATTGGTCCTGAAGATCGATGTGCTGCCTTCCCTCCTCTATCTGGCCTACGTGTATCCGCTGCCGGCTAGCATGCGGAGGTCTCTCACCCGCTTGGTGTTCGGTTTCGTGTGGGGGGGCCGGTACGAGTGGGTGGCGAGGGCCCGCATGCTGGCCCCAGTGGATTGCGGGGGGCGCGATGTGCCCCATTTTCCATTGAGGCTGGATTGTGTTTTTGTGTCCTTTCTTTTGGGAGAGCTGTCCAGACCGGT
>NW_028175878.1:412500-415000 GCF_949987555.1 Borostomias antarcticus
GGTGCGACGGGGGGAGGGTCTCCGTCCCCTGGAGGTCGTGCTGAAGGAGGTGAGGGAGGACGTGCGAGTCAGGGGGGACGAGGCGGTGGACCCGGCGAGCGCCGTCGGCGGTACCGGGCAGGGGCAGTCGGCCCCGGTGCAGGACGGGCCTTCGGGAGTGGGGGGGACCGACCACGGCCGTGGGCTCGACCGGCTGCAGGAGGCAATGGACGCGGTGCAGGTGGGCCCGGGGGCCCCCGCAGCGAAGACCGCTCGCCGCAAGGCGGGTAGTTTGGACGGCGGAGAGGGTGTGGAGGAGTCCCCGGGGGAGGGTCATTCTAAGCGGGCGAAGGGGGTGGTGGGGCAGGGACCGGTGGGGGCCGAAGCCCTGTCGCTCCCGAGCTCCCTGACACTCACACCGGAGCAGTTGGCCGGGATCGGGGCGGTGGGCGTGGTCCCGAATCCGGTGCCGGCCTCCTGGGGGGATCTCATGGACGTGGGGGAGGAGTCGCCCTCGGGGGAGTCGGAGGGGGACTTGTACACGTAGGGTGTGTGTGTGGTTTGGGTGTGTGTGTGTGTGTGTGTAGAGTTTTTTTTTGGGTTCTTTTTCTGTTATTATTGTAAATAATGTCAGTCACTGTGGGCACTTTTAATGTACGGGGGTTGAGGGACACGGTGAAGAGGTTGGCGGTTTTTGAGTTTTTGGGGGGTCTGGATTTTACTTTTTGTTTTCTGCAGGAGGTGCATTTACGGGATGGGGGGGATGTCGGGAGGTTCGGGAGGGAGTGGGTGAAGGGCGGGTCGCTTTGGAGTGTTGGGGGGGTGCATTCTTCGGGGGTGGGTATTTTGTTTGGGAGTAGGGAAGTGCGGGTGGAGGGGGTTTTTGTTGTGGTGCAGGGCAGGGTGTTGGGGGCGGATGTGAGGGTGGGGTTGTTGAGGGTGAGGGTGATATGTGTGTACGGGCCACAGGGGGCGGCGGACAGGAGGGACATGGTCGGTCTGTTGGCGCCTCACTGCGCCACGGACCGGCCGGTCATCATTGGGGGGGATTTTAATGTGGAGTTTGGGGGCACGGGTGATGCAAGTGTAGGGGCTTTAGAGGGGTTGTTAGCGGGGCATGGTTTGGTGGATGGGGGTGGGCGCACTACCCCGCGATTGGTCGGTCCCACGTGGCGTAATTCCCGTGGGGTCCAGAAGCGTTTAGACTACGTCTTCGTGTCAAGGTCCTTGGGTCTGGTGTCGGGGCGGGTGCTCCCCGTCTTCTTCTCGGACCATGATGGGGTCCTCATGACGGTCCGGGCGCAGGTGCCGGTCTTTGGCCGCTCCTACTGGCGCCTCAACTTGGGGGTCCTGGAGGAGCAGGATTTCTGCTCCTCACTGGCCCACTTCTACCAGGGCCTGGTGGGCCTTAAGCCCATGTGTGCGGGAGTGGTCGAGTGGTGGGAGATTGCTAAGGTCCGCTTGCGGGACTTTATCCAGGGGCACTGCCGGAGGAGGGCGAGGGCCCTGAGGGGGGAGACCGCGTGGCTGCAGCGACAGCTAGAGCTGGAGCATTCCTGGGAGAACCATGGAATGTCCCCCGACGTGCAGCTGTGCGCCTGTCTCAGGGCCCAGTTGCGAACCATCTATGAGCGCCGGGCGCGCGCCTTCCTTCGGGGGGCACGTCGGCAGTTCTTGGAGCGGAACGAGACGTGCTCAGCCTCCTTCTTCGCCGAGGTCAAGGCGGCGAGGGGGAGGTCAGTGTTCACGGGGGTGAAGGACTCGCAGGGCCGCATAGCAACGGAGCCGGCCCGTATGGTGGAGGCCGCCACCGAGCACTTCCGTGCTTTCTTTAGCGCTAGGGAGGTGGACGAGGGCTATGGTGCGGTCTTCCTGGATCGGTTGACCCGGCGGGCGCCTCCTGAAGTGGCGGAGGCCATGGAGGCCCCGTTATCCCTGGGGGAGCTGGAGGGGGCTCTCCGGCGCATGGGCCGGCGGAAGGTGCCGGGCCTCGACGGGCTGCCGGCCGAGTTCTACCTCAGGTTCTGGGGGGTGCTCGGGCCGGCGGTCCTCGAGGTCCTCACGGAGGTCCTCCGCACGGCGTCCCTGGGAGGGTCGATGGCCGTCGGTGTGCTGTCCCTCCTGTTCAAGAGGGGGGACACGACCGACCTGGGCAACTGGCGGCCGTTGACCATGCTGTGCGTGGACTACAAGTTGTTGGCCAAGGTGTTGGCTGACCGTCTGCGCACGGCACTCCCATACGTCGTGCACGAGGACCAGACCTGTGGTGTGGAGGGTCGGTCTGTGCGCTGGAACCTCCAGCTGATCCGGGATGCCATAGCGTATGTCGAGGACCGCGGGCTGCCTCTGATGGTGGCCGGCCTCGACCAGGCAAAGGCTTTCGATAGGGTCCACAGGGGTTTTCTGTTCCGGGTGTTAGAGAGGCTAGGGATAGGGCACGTTTTCAGGGGGTGGCTGAGTACTTTGTACTCAGTCGCGGGGTGCACTGTTTCGATTAATGGGCACTTGGGGCCAAGGTTTG
>NW_028175878.1:452500-485000 GCF_949987555.1 Borostomias antarcticus
GCAGCGAAGACCGCTCGCCGCAAGGCGGGTAGTTTGGACGGCGGAGAGGGTGTGGAGGAGTCCCCGGGGGAGGGTCATTCTAAGCGGGCGAAGGGGGTGGTGGGGCAGGGACCGGTGGGGGCCGAGGCCCTGTCGCTCCCGGGCTCCCTGACACTCACACCGGAGCAGTTGGCCGGGTTCGGGGCGGTGGGCGTGGTCCCGAATCCGGTGCCGGCCTCCTGGGGGGACATCATGGACGTGGGGGAGGAGTCGCCCTCGGGGGAGTCGGAGGGGGATTTGTACACGTAGGGTGTGTGTGTGGTTTGGTTGTGTGTGTGTGTGTGTAGAGGTTTTTTTGGGTTCTTTTTCTGTTATTATTGTAAGTAATGTCAGTCACTGTGGGCACTTTTAATGTACGGGGGTTGAGGGACACGGTGAAGAGGTTGGCGGTTTTTGAGTTTTTGGGGGGTCTGGATTTTACTTTTTGTTTTCTGCAGGAGGTGCATTTACGGGATGGGGGGGATGTCGGGAGGTTCGGGAGGGAGTGGGTGAAGGGCGGGTCGCTTTGGAGTGTTGGGGGGGTGCATTCTTCGGGGGTGGGCATTTTGTTTGGGAGTAGGGAAGTGCGGGTGGAGGGGGTTTTTGTTGTGGTGCAGGGCAGGGTGTTGGGGGCGGATGTGAGGGTGGGGTTGTTGAGGGTGAGGGTGATATGTGTGTACGGGCCACAGGGGGCGGCGGACAGGAGGGACATGGTCGGTCTGTTGGCGCCTCACTGCGCCACGGACCGGCCGGTCATCATTGGGGGGGATTTTAATGTGGAGTTTGGGGGCACGGGTGATGCGAGTGTGGGGGCTTTAGAGGGGTTGTTAGCGGGGCATGGATTGGTGGATGGGGGTGGGCGCACTACCCCGCGATTGGTCGGTCCCACGTGGCGTAATTCCCGTGGGGTCCAGAAGCGTTTAGACTACGTCTTCGTGTCAAGGTCTTTGGGTCTGGAGTCGGGGCGGGTGCTCCCCGTCTTCTTCTCGGACCATGATGGGGTCCTCATGACGGTCCGGGCGCAGGTGCCGGTCTTTGGCCGCTCCTACTGGCGCCTCAACTTGGGGGTCCTGGAGGAGCAGGATTTCTGCTCCTCACTGGCCCACTTCTACCAGGGCCTGGTGGGCCTTAAGCCCATGTGTGCGGGAGTGGTCGAGTGGTGGGAGATTGCTAAGGTCCGCTTGCGGGACTTTATCCAGGGGCACTGCCGGAGGAGGGCGAGGGCCCTGAGGGGGGAGACCGCGTGGCTGCAGCGACAGCTAGAGCTGGAGCATTCCTGGGAGAACCATGGAATGTCCCCCGACGTGCAGCTGTGCGCCTGCCTCAGGGCCCAGTTGCGAACCATCTACGAGCGCCGGGCGCGCGCCTTCCTTCGGGGGGCACGTCGGCAGTTCTTGGAGCGGAACGAGACGTGCTCAGCCTCCTTCTTCGCCGAGGTCAAGGCGGCGAGGGGGAGGTCAGTGTTCACGGGGGTGAAGGACTCGCAGGGCCGCATAGCAACGGAGCCGGCCCGTATGGTGGAGGCCGCCACCGAGCACTTCCGTGCTTTCTTTAGCGCTAGGGAGGTGGACGAGGGCTATGGTGGGGTCTTCCTGGATCGGTTGACCCGGCGGGCGCCTCCTGATGTGGCGGAGGCCATGGAGGCCCCGTTATCCCTGGGGGAGCTGGAGGGGGCTCTCCGGCGCATGGGCCGGCGGAAGGTGCCGGGCCTCGACGGGCTGCCGGCCGAGTTCTACCTCAGGTTCTGGGGGGTGCTCGGCCCGGCGGTCCTCGAGGTCCTCACGGAGGTCCTCCGCACGGCGTCCCTGGGAGGGTCGATGGCCGTCGGTGTGCTGTCCCTCCTGTTCAAGAGGGGGGACACGACCGACCTGGGCAACTGGCGGCCGTTGACCATGCTGTGCGTGGACTACAAGTTGTTGGCCAAGGTGTTGGCTGACCGTCTGCGCACGGCACTCCCATACGTCGTGCACGAGGACCAGACCTGTGGTGTGGAGGGTCGGTCTGTGCGCTGGAACCTCCAGCTGATCCGGGATGCCATAGCGTATGTCGAGGACCGCGGGTTGCCTCTGATGGTGGCCGGCCTCGACCAGGCAAAGGCTTTCGATAGGGTCCACAGGGGTTTTCTGTTCCGGGTGTTAGAGAGGCTAGGGATAGGGCACGTTTTCAGGGGGTGGCTGAGTACTTTGTACTCAGTCGCGGGGTGCACTGTTTCGATTAATGGGCACTTGGGGCCAAGGTTTGATTTGGTTTCGGGGGTCCGGCAGGGGTGTCCGCTCTCACCCTTGCTGTTCATCCTTTACATGGAGCCCCTAGCGGCGGCCATTCGGGCCGACCCGGGTGTTGATGGATTGCTGGTACCAGGTAGCGGGGGCCTGCGGGTCAAGATGACTCAGTATGCAGACGACACCACTCTGCTGCTGGGGAGCGACGCTAGCCTGATCCGGTCCCTGCGGGTCTTCCAGGACTTCACACGAGCGTCGGGCGCGGTGCTCAATCTCGCCAAGTCCTCGGTGAAGTTTTTCGGGCGCTGGAAGGACAGGACGGATGTACCAGGGGGTTTGCCTCTCTGTGACGGTCCCCTGCGGATCTTAGGGGTGTACTTTGAGGCAGCCGGGTGCGCCACGGCCAACTGGACCAGGCGCCTGGAGGTGGTCGGGCGGAAGCTCTCGCTGTGGCGGGCCAGGACCTTGACATTCGTGGGGAAAGTCTTGGTCCTGAAGATCGATGTGCTGCCTTCCCTCCTCTTTCTGGCCTACGTGTATCCACTGCCGGCTAGCATGCGGAGGTCTCTCACCCGCTTGGTGTTCGGTTTCGTGTGGGGGGGCCGGTACGAGTGGGTGGCGAGGGCCCGCATGCTGGCCCCAGTGGATTGCGGGGGGCGCGATGTGCCCCATTTTCCGTTGAGGCTGGATTGTGTTTTTGTGTCTTTTCTTTTGGGAGAGCTGTCCAGACCGGTGCTTCACCCTTCTGGGCACTTCCTGCGTTTTTACTTTTCCTATCCAGCCAGGCATCTGGTGGAGTGGTCCAACCTGGGCCCCCGGGCGGAGCAGCTGCCGTGGCACTTTGGCCATGCGGCCAAATGGCTCCGTGCCCACCCTGCGGCCAGGGATCCGGCGCTGGGCCGGGATCAGAGGGCCCTGTATGCCGAGTTGAGGCGGGGCGTCTGTGCACCAGCCGTGGTGGGGGTCCCCGCTACGGTTTGGCGGTCTATCCAGCCGCCGGGCCTCGACAACGGGCTCAGGGACCTGAATTGGCAGTGCCTGCACAGGGCCCTGCCTGTGCGTGACATCTTGCACAGGCACGGGCTGGCACGGACCTCGGTGTGCCCGAGGGCCACCTGTAGCGGTGACGAGTCCATACGACACGTCATGTGGGACTGTCCTTTCGCTGGGGTAGTGTGGGCGAGGGCGGGGGTTTTGCTAGGGGCGGTGGATAGCGGTTTTGTGTTGTCATGGGCACGGGTGGAGCGGGGTGTGAGTGGGGCAGTGAGGGGTGCTAGGGCACGGGCGGTGGTGTGGCTGGTGGTCAGCCTGTACAAGAAGGGGTTGTGGGAGGGCAGGCAGGAGCTGGTCAGGAGCGGGAGGGATGTGGGGGTTGAGTGGGTAGTGAGGAGGGTGGAGGGGGAGTTGAGGGAGAGGATCCGGTGGGATCTGAGGAGGTGGGGCCACCATGCCGCCCGCGAGAGGTGGAAGGGGGGGCTCGGGTTTCTTTGAGGGAGTTTGGGGGTGTTTTGAGGTGTGGGGAGTTGGTTATGGGTGTATTGTGTGTGTGATGTTGCTGTGGGGTTATTTGTGTGGTGGGTTGGGGCAGGGGCCAGTGTGGTGTGTGTTTTGTTGTATTAGAGTATGGATTGTTGTAATAAACTTGGTTTAAAAAAAAAAAAAAAAAAAAAAAAAAATCTGTTCTTATCAGTTTAATATCTGATATGTCCCCCAGAGGGGGACTACATATTAAACGGATTTTTAGGACAGGGAGACGGAAAAGGGGCTTGCTCCATCCGCTCCACGCATCGACCCGGTATTGCAGCGCCTCCGGGAACGGTGCACCCTCCTCTTTGTGTTGAAAAGCAAAAGCCCAGTGAGCGTGCATTAGTGGGGAAAAAGAAGACGGCCAGCGAGAGCGAGTGGAAAGTGTTTTTGTTGAGTGGAAAGTGTTTTTGTTGAGTGGAGAGTGTTTTTGTTGAGTGGAAAGTGTTTTTGTTGAGTGGAAAGCGTTTGGCTTCCTAATCGATTTAGGAGACACATGCCAAAACATGGGCGCAGCGGTTTCCTTGGCCACCTGAAGGGCAGGTGCTGGCAGAAGCAAACGGCAGCACTTTCAGTGACATGTCACAAGATGACAGTGGAGAGCTACAGTAGCTAACTATGCTAGTGCCAGCTAGTAAAAACAGCAACCAGGCTAGCTAGATAATGGATGGAGGGAAAATGTGGCATTTACAAGACAATCAGGCAAAGCCCTTTTCAACCCCCTGCCCGTTTTCCCGCCTTTTTAGATATATATATATATATATATATTTATTTATTTATATATATATATAAAGATTCTGTCGTTGTCAGCTCTGATATGTGCTCCATAGGGGGACTCTCCATCACATATGAGTCCCCCTATATCACAAATTCAAGGTATTTTGGGGAGGCTTTGCTCAAGGGGGCGGAGACTGCTTGAAAGCAAGTGTCCTGGGGAGGGGCTCATTGACCTTGGCCCCAGGCGATATTGGACAGCACCCAAGGGGGCGCACCCGGGCAGGGTGCAGTAATGGGGTTATCGCTTCTCGGCCTTTTGGCTAAGATCAAGTGTAGTATCTGTTCTTATCAGTTTAATATCTGATATGTCCCCCAGAGGGGGACTACATATTAAACGGATTTTTAGGACAGGGAGACGGAAAAGGGGCTTGCTCCATCCGCTCCACGCATCGACCCGGTATTGCAGCGCCTCCGGGAACGGTGCACCCTCCTCTTTGTGTTGAAAAGCAAAAGCCCAGTGAGCGTGCATTAGTGGGGAAAAAGAAGACGGCCAGCGAGAGCGAGTGGAAAGTGTTTTTGTTGAGTGGAAAGTGTTTTTGTTGAGTGGAGAGTGTTTTTGTTGAGTGGAAAGTGTTTTTGTTGAGTGGAAAGCGTTTGGCTTCCTAATCGATTTAGGAGACACATGCCAAAACATGGGCGCAGCGGTTTCCTTGGCCACCTGAAGGGCAGGTGCTGGCAGAAGCAAACGGCAGCACTTTCAGTGACATGTCACAAGATGACAGTGGAGAGCTACAGTAGCTAACTATGCTAGTGCCAGCTAGTAAAAACAGCAACCAGGCTAGCTAGATAATGGATGGAGGGAAAATGTGGCATTTACAAGACAATCAGGCAAAGCCCTTTTCAACCCCCTGCCCGTTTTCCCGCCTTTTTAGATATATATATATATATATATATTTATTTATTTATATATATATATAAAGATTCTGTCGTTGTCAGCTCTGATATGTGCTCCATAGGGGGACTCTCCATCACATATGAGTCCCCCTATATCACAAATTCAAGGTATTTTGGGGAGGCTTTGCTCAAGGGGGCGGAGACTGCTTGAAAGCAAGTGTCCTGGGGAGGGGCTCATTGACCTTGGCCCCAGGCGATATTGGACAGCACCCAAGGGGGCGCACCCGGGCAGGGTGCAGTAATGGGGTTATCGCTTCTCGGCCTTTTGGCTAAGATCAAGTGTAGTATCTGTTCTTATCGGTACTAGCGTGGAGCAAGGACGTGCAGCGATCGTTTCCCTCCGGAGTCGTGCGGTGGATGGGGCCAGGTGGGAAGCTGGGAGAGGAGAGCGCAACGGGGACGTCCCAAGGGATGGCTGCCGGGAGAGGGTCGGTCCCGAGGGCCGGCCTGAAGAACACCCTCCGCTTCGTGTGGAGGGACGCCGGGGAGCCGAAGATGACCTGGGAGGTCTTTGCCCGGCGAGTGGTGGTCGGGGCACTGAAGCTTTCGGTGGCGGAGGTCCTCTGCCTTCAGGACAACGCCCAGGAGAGACGTGACGTTGCAGACGGAGGGCCTGACGGCGGCGGTGGAGGCCAGGTGCCGGGTCCAGGGGAAGGAGCAGCCCCTCAGCTCCTTCGAGGTGGTGAACCTGAGCCGGCCGAACCTGAGGGTCGTCACGGTTCACCTCTACAACCCTCACGTGCCGGACAGCGCCATAGCCGGTTTCCTGGGCCGCTACGGGGAGGTGCTGTCCGGGGCCCGGTACGTGAGGGGGGCCGGGGGTATGGGATTCTGGAACGGGCGGCGGCAGTTCCAGGTCCTCCTTGGGGAGGACCCCGCGGGCCTGGACGGGCTGAAGCACCCCCCGGCGTACTTCGCGCTGGGGGCGGATAGGGGGTATCTTTTTTACCCCCGCCAGCCCCCCTGCTGCAGGAGGTGCCGTGGGGTTGGGCACACGGAGTCCACCTGCGGGGGGGCCCGGTGCCGGGACTGCGGTAAGGACGGGCACGTGGCGCGGGACTGCACGGCCGCGAAGACCTGCCACGGGTGCGGGCAGCCGGGCCACCTGTGCCGGGAGTGCCAGGTGAGGGGCCGCAGCTACGCCGGGGTGGTCGGGGGGGCGGTGAGGGCCCCAAGGCAGGAGGGGTCGGAGGCGACGGCGGTGGTCGGCGGTGCGCCAGCCGCGGGGGGCGCCACTGACGAGGCGGTCGGTGTGGTCCGGGAGGCGGCGATGGCGGCGGCGGCGGCAGCAGCGCGACGGGGGGAAGATCTCCGTCCCCTGGAGGTGGTGCTGGAGGAGGTGAGGGGGGACACGCGAGTCAGGGGGGACGAGGCGGTGGACCCGGCGAGCGCCGTCGGCGGTACCGGGCAGGGGCTGACGGCCCCGGTGCAGGACGGGCCTTCGGGAGTGGGGGGGACCGACCACGGCCGTGGGCTCGACCGGCTGCAGGAGGCCATGGACGCGGTGCAGGTGGGCCCGGGGGCCCCCGCAGCGAAGACCGCTCGCCGCAAGGCGGGTAGTTTGGACGGCGGAGAGGGTGTGGAGGAGTCCCCGGGGGAGGGTCATTCTAAGCGGGCGAAGGGGGTGGTGGGGCAGGGACCGGTGGGGGCCGAGGCCCTGTCGCTCCCGGGCTCCCTGACACTCACACCGGAGCAGTTGGCCGGGTTCGGGGCGGTGGGCGTGGTCCCGAATCCGGTGCCGGCCTCCTGGGGGGACATCATGGACGTGGGGGAGGAGTCGCCCTCGGGGGAGTCGGAGGGGGATTTGTACACGTAGGGTGTGTGTGTGGTTTGGTTGTGTGTGTGTGTGTGTAGAGGTTTTTTTGGGTTCTTTTTCTGTTATTATTGTAAGTAATGTCAGTCACTGTGGGCACTTTTAATGTACGGGGGTTGAGGGACACGGTGAAGAGGTTGGCGGTTTTTGAGTTTTTGGGGGGTCTGGATTTTACTTTTTGTTTTCTGCAGGAGGTGCATTTACGGGATGGGGGGGATGTCGGGAGGTTCGGGAGGGAGTGGGTGAAGGGCGGGTCGCTTTGGAGTGTTGGGGGGGTGCATTCTTCGGGGGTGGGCATTTTGTTTGGGAGTAGGGAAGTGCGGGTGGAGGGGGTTTTTGTTGTGGTGCAGGGCAGGGTGTTGGGGGCGGATGTGAGGGTGGGGTTGTTGAGGGTGAGGGTGATATGTGTGTACGGGCCACAGGGGGCGGCGGACAGGAGGGACATGGTCGGTCTGTTGGCGCCTCACTGCGCCACGGACCGGCCGGTCATCATTGGGGGGGATTTTAATGTGGAGTTTGGGGGCACGGGTGATGCGAGTGTGGGGGCTTTAGAGGGGTTGTTAGCGGGGCATGGATTGGTGGATGGGGGTGGGCGCACTACCCCGCGATTGGTCGGTCCCACGTGGCGTAATTCCCGTGGGGTCCAGAAGCGTTTAGACTACGTCTTCGTGTCAAGGTCTTTGGGTCTGGAGTCGGGGCGGGTGCTCCCCGTCTTCTTCTCGGACCATGATGGGGTCCTCATGACGGTCCGGGCGCAGGTGCCGGTCTTTGGCCGCTCCTACTGGCGCCTCAACTTGGGGGTCCTGGAGGAGCAGGATTTCTGCTCCTCACTGGCCCACTTCTACCAGGGCCTGGTGGGCCTTAAGCCCATGTGTGCGGGAGTGGTCGAGTGGTGGGAGATTGCTAAGGTCCGCTTGCGGGACTTTATCCAGGGGCACTGCCGGAGGAGGGCGAGGGCCCTGAGGGGGGAGACCGCGTGGCTGCAGCGACAGCTAGAGCTGGAGCATTCCTGGGAGAACCATGGAATGTCCCCCGACGTGCAGCTGTGCGCCTGCCTCAGGGCCCAGTTGCGAACCATCTACGAGCGCCGGGCGCGCGCCTTCCTTCGGGGGGCACGTCGGCAGTTCTTGGAGCGGAACGAGACGTGCTCAGCCTCCTTCTTCGCCGAGGTCAAGGCGGCGAGGGGGAGGTCAGTGTTCACGGGGGTGAAGGACTCGCAGGGCCGCATAGCAACGGAGCCGGCCCGTATGGTGGAGGCCGCCACCGAGCACTTCCGTGCTTTCTTTAGCGCTAGGGAGGTGGACGAGGGCTATGGTGGGGTCTTCCTGGATCGGTTGACCCGGCGGGCGCCTCCTGATGTGGCGGAGGCCATGGAGGCCCCGTTATCCCTGGGGGAGCTGGAGGGGGCTCTCCGGCGCATGGGCCGGCGGAAGGTGCCGGGCCTCGACGGGCTGCCGGCCGAGTTCTACCTCAGGTTCTGGGGGGTGCTCGGCCCGGCGGTCCTCGAGGTCCTCACGGAGGTCCTCCGCACGGCGTCCCTGGGAGGGTCGATGGCCGTCGGTGTGCTGTCCCTCCTGTTCAAGAGGGGGGACACGACCGACCTGGGCAACTGGCGGCCGTTGACCATGCTGTGCGTGGACTACAAGTTGTTGGCCAAGGTGTTGGCTGACCGTCTGCGCACGGCACTCCCATACGTCGTGCACGAGGACCAGACCTGTGGTGTGGAGGGTCGGTCTGTGCGCTGGAACCTCCAGCTGATCCGGGATGCCATAGCGTATGTCGAGGACCGCGGGTTGCCTCTGATGGTGGCCGGCCTCGACCAGGCAAAGGCTTTCGATAGGGTCCACAGGGGTTTTCTGTTCCGGGTGTTAGAGAGGCTAGGGATAGGGCACGTTTTCAGGGGGTGGCTGAGTACTTTGTACTCAGTCGCGGGGTGCACTGTTTCGATTAATGGGCACTTGGGGCCAAGGTTTGATTTGGTTTCGGGGGTCCGGCAGGGGTGTCCGCTCTCACCCTTGCTGTTCATCCTTTACATGGAGCCCCTAGCGGCGGCCATTCGGGCCGACCCGGGTGTTGATGGATTGCTGGTACCAGGTAGCGGGGGCCTGCGGGTCAAGATGACTCAGTATGCAGACGACACCACTCTGCTGCTGGGGAGCGACGCTAGCCTGATCCGGTCCCTGCGGGTCTTCCAGGACTTCACACGAGCGTCGGGCGCGGTGCTCAATCTCGCCAAGTCCTCGGTGAAGTTTTTCGGGCGCTGGAAGGACAGGACGGATGTACCAGGGGGTTTGCCTCTCTGTGACGGTCCCCTGCGGATCTTAGGGGTGTACTTTGAGGCAGCCGGGTGCGCCACGGCCAACTGGACCAGGCGCCTGGAGGTGGTCGGGCGGAAGCTCTCGCTGTGGCGGGCCAGGACCTTGACATTCGTGGGGAAAGTCTTGGTCCTGAAGATCGATGTGCTGCCTTCCCTCCTCTTTCTGGCCTACGTGTATCCACTGCCGGCTAGCATGCGGAGGTCTCTCACCCGCTTGGTGTTCGGTTTCGTGTGGGGGGGCCGGTACGAGTGGGTGGCGAGGGCCCGCATGCTGGCCCCAGTGGATTGCGGGGGGCGCGATGTGCCCCATTTTCCGTTGAGGCTGGATTGTGTTTTTGTGTCTTTTCTTTTGGGAGAGCTGTCCAGACCGGTGCTTCACCCTTCTGGGCACTTCCTGCGTTTTTACTTTTCCTATCCAGCCAGGCATCTGGTGGAGTGGTCCAACCTGGGCCCCCGGGCGGAGCAGCTGCCGTGGCACTTTGGCCATGCGGCCAAATGGCTCCGTGCCCACCCTGCGGCCAGGGATCCGGCGCTGGGCCGGGATCAGAGGGCCCTGTATGCCGAGTTGAGGCGGGGCGTCTGTGCACCAGCCGTGGTGGGGGTCCCCGCTACGGTTTGGCGGTCTATCCAGCCGCCGGGCCTCGACAACGGGCTCAGGGACCTGAATTGGCAGTGCCTGCACAGGGCCCTGCCTGTGCGTGACATCTTGCACAGGCACGGGCTGGCACGGACCTCGGTGTGCCCGAGGGCCACCTGTAGCGGTGACGAGTCCATACGACACGTCATGTGGGACTGTCCTTTCGCTGGGGTAGTGTGGGCGAGGGCGGGGGTTTTGCTAGGGGCGGTGGATAGCGGTTTTGTGTTGTCATGGGCACGGGTGGAGCGGGGTGTGAGTGGGGCAGTGAGGGGTGCTAGGGCACGGGCGGTGGTGTGGCTGGTGGTCAGCCTGTACAAGAAGGGGTTGTGGGAGGGCAGGCAGGAGCTGGTCAGGAGCGGGAGGGATGTGGGGGTTGAGTGGGTAGTGAGGAGGGTGGAGGGGGAGTTGAGGGAGAGGATCCGGTGGGATCTGAGGAGGTGGGGCCACCATGCCGCCCGCGAGAGGTGGAAGGGGGGGCTCGGGTTTCTTTGAGGGAGTTTGGGGGTGTTTTGAGGTGTGGGGAGTTGGTTATGGGTGTATTGTGTGTGTGATGTTGCTGTGGGGTTATTTGTGTGGTGGGTTGGGGCAGGGGCCAGTGTGGTGTGTGTTTTGTTGTATTAGAGTATGGATTGTTGTAATAAACTTGGTTTAAAAAAAAAAAAAAAAAAAAAAAAAAATCTGTTCTTATCAGTTTAATATCTGATATGTCCCCCAGAGGGGGACTACATATTAAACGGATTTTTAGGACAGGGAGACGGAAAAGGGGCTTGCTCCATCCGCTCCACGCATCGACCCGGTATTGCAGCGCCTCCGGGAACGGTGCACCCTCCTCTTTGTGTTGAAAAGCAAAAGCCCAGTGAGCGTGCATTAGTGGGGAAAAAGAAGACGGCCAGCGAGAGCGAGTGGAAAGTGTTTTTGTTGAGTGGAAAGTGTTTTTGTTGAGTGGAGAGTGTTTTTGTTGAGTGGAAAGTGTTTTTGTTGAGTGGAAAGCGTTTGGCTTCCTAATCGATTTAGGAGACACATGCCAAAACATGGGCGCAGCGGTTTCCTTGGCCACCTGAAGGGCAGGTGCTGGCAGAAGCAAACGGCAGCACTTTCAGTGACATGTCACAAGATGACAGTGGAGAGCTACAGTAGCTAACTATGCTAGTGCCAGCTAGTAAAAACAGCAACCAGGCTAGCTAGATAATGGATGGAGGGAAAATGTGGCATTTACAAGACAATCAGGCAAAGCCCTTTTCAACCCCCTGCCCGTTTTCCCGCCTTTTTAGATATATATATATATATATATATTTATTTATTTATATATATATATAAAGATTCTGTCGTTGTCAGCTCTGATATGTGCTCCATAGGGGGACTCTCCATCACATATGAGTCCCCCTATATCACAAATTCAAGGTATTTTGGGGAGGCTTTGCTCAAGGGGGCGGAGACTGCTTGAAAGCAAGTGTCCTGGGGAGGGGCTCATTGACCTTGGCCCCAGGCGATATTGGACAGCACCCAAGGGGGCGCACCCGGGCAGGGTGCAGTAATGGGGTTATCGCTTCTCGGCCTTTTGGCTAAGATCAAGTGTAGTATCTGTTCTTATCAGTTTAATATCTGATATGTCCCCCAGAGGGGGACTACATATTAAACGGATTTTTAGGACAGGGAGACGGAAAAGGGGCTTGCTCCATCCGCTCCACGCATCGACCCGGTATTGCAGCGCCTCCGGGAACGGTGCACCCTCCTCTTTGTGTTGAAAAGCAAAAGCCCAGTGAGCGTGCATTAGTGGGGAAAAAGAAGACGGCCAGCGAGAGCGAGTGGAAAGTGTTTTTGTTGAGTGGAAAGTGTTTTTGTTGAGTGGAGAGTGTTTTTGTTGAGTGGAAAGTGTTTTTGTTGAGTGGAAAGCGTTTGGCTTCCTAATCGATTTAGGAGACACATGCCAAAACATGGGCGCAGCGGTTTCCTTGGCCACCTGAAGGGCAGGTGCTGGCAGAAGCAAACGGCAGCACTTTCAGTGACATGTCACAAGATGACAGTGGAGAGCTACAGTAGCTAACTATGCTAGTGCCAGCTAGTAAAAACAGCAACCAGGCTAGCTAGATAATGGATGGAGGGAAAATGTGGCATTTACAAGACAATCAGGCAAAGCCCTTTTCAACCCCCTGCCCGTTTTCCCGCCTTTTTAGATATATATATATATATATATATTTATTTATTTATATATATATATAAAGATTCTGTCGTTGTCAGCTCTGATATGTGCTCCATAGGGGGACTCTCCATCACATATGAGTCCCCCTATATCACAAATTCAAGGTATTTTGGGGAGGCTTTGCTCAAGGGGGCGGAGACTGCTTGAAAGCAAGTGTCCTGGGGAGGGGCTCATTGACCTTGGCCCCAGGCGATATTGGACAGCACCCAAGGGGGCGCACCCGGGCAGGGTGCAGTAATGGGGTTATCGCTTCTCGGCCTTTTGGCTAACATCAAGTGTAGTATCTGTTCTTATCAGTTTAATATCTGATATGTCCCCCAGAGGGGGACTACATATTAAACGGATTTTTAGGACAGGGAGACGGAAAAGGGGCTTGCTCCATCCGCTCCACGCATCGACCCGGTATTGCAGCGCCTACGGGAACGGTGCACCCTCCTCTTTGTGTTGAAAAGCAAAAGCCCAGTGAGCGTGCATTAGTGGGGAAAAAGAAGACGGCCAGCGAGAGCGAGTGGAAAGTGTTTTTGTTGAGTGGAAAGTGTTTTTGTTGAGTGGAGAGTGTTTTTGTTGAGTGGAAAGTGTTTTTGTTGAGTGGAAAGCGTTTGGCTTCCTAATCGATTTAGGAGACACATGCCAAAACATGGGCGCAGCGGTTTCCTTGGCCACCTGAAGGGCAGGTGCTGGCAGAAGCAAACGGCAGCACTTTCAGTGACATGTCACAAGATGACAGTGGAGAGCTACAGTAGCTAACTATGCTAGTGCCAGCTAGTAAAAACAGCAACCAGGCTAGCTAGATAATGGATGGAGGGAAAATGTGGCATTTACAAGACAATCAGGCAAAGCCCTTTTCAACCCCCTGCCCGTTTTCCCGCCTTTTTAGATATATATATATATATATATATTTATTTATTTATATATATATATAAAGATTCTGTCGTTGTCAGCTCTGATATGTGCTCCATAGGGGGACTCTCCATCACATATGAGTCCCCCTATATCACAAATTCAAGGTATTTTGGGGAGGCTTTGCTCAAGGGGGCGGAGACTGCTTGAAAGCAAGTGTCCTGGGGAGGGGCTCATTGACCTTGGCCCCAGGCGATATTGGACAGCACCCAAGGGGGCGCACCCGGGCAGGGTGCAGTAATGGGGTTATCGCTTCTCGGCCTTTTGGCTAAGATCAAGTGTAGTATCTGTTCTTATCAGTTTAATATCTGATATGTCCCCCAGAGGGGGACTACATATTAAACGGATTTTTAGGACAGGGAGACGGAAAAGGGGCTTGCTCCATCCGCTCCACGCATCGACCCGGTATTGCAGCGCCTCCGGGAACGGTGCACCCTCCTCTTTGTGTTGAAAAGCAAAAGCCCAGTGAGCGTGCATTAGTGGGGAAAAAGAAGACGGCCAGCGAGAGCGAGTGGAAAGTGTTTTTGTTGAGTGGAAAGTGTTTTTGTTGAGTGGAGAGTGTTTTTGTTGAGTGGAAAGTGTTTTTGTTGAGTGGAAAGCGTTTGGCTTCCTAATCGATTTAGGAGACACATGCCAAAACATGGGCGCAGCGGTTTCCTTGGCCACCTGAAGGGCAGGTGCTGGCAGAAGCAAACGGCAGCACTTTCAGTGACATGTCACAAGATGACAGTGGAGAGCTACAGTAGCTAACTATGCTAGTGCCAGCTAGTAAAAACAGCAACCAGGCTAGCTAGATAATGGATGGAGGGAAAATGTGGCATTTACAAGACAATCAGGCAAAGCCCTTTTCAACCCCCTGCCCGTTTTCCCGCCTTTTTAGATATATATATATATATATATATTTATTTATTTATATATATATATAAAGATTCTGTCGTTGTCAGCTCTGATATGTGCTCCATAGGGGGACTCTCCATCACATATGAGTCCCCCTATATCACAAATTCAAGGTATTTTGGGGAGGCTTTGCTCAAGGGGGCGGAGACTGCTTGAAAGCAAGTGTCCTGGGGAGGGGCTCATTGACCTTGGCCCCAGGCGATATTGGACAGCACCCAAGGGGGCGCACCCGGGCAGGGTGCAGTAATGGGGTTATCGCTTCTCGGCCTTTTGGCTAAGATCAAGTGTAGTATCTGTTCTTATCAGTTTAATATCTGATATGTCCCCCAGAGGGGGGCTACATATTAAACGGATTTTTAGGACAGGGAGACGGAAAAGGGGCTTGCTCCATCCGCTCCACGCATCGACCCGGTATTGCAGCGCCTCCGGGAACGGTGCACCCTCCTCTTTGTGTTGAAAAGCAAAAGCCCAGTGAGCGTGCATTAGTGGGGAAAAAGAAGACGGCCAGCGAGAGCGAGTGGAAAGTGTTTTTGTTGAGTGGAAAGTGTTTTTGTTGAGTGGAGAGTGTTTTTGTTGAGTGGAAAGTGTTTTTGTTGAGTGGAAAGCGTTTGGCTTCCTAATCGATTTAGGAGACACATGCCAAAACATGGGCGCAGCGGTTTCCTTGGCCACCTGAAGGGCAGGTGCTGGCAGAAGCAAACGGCAGCACTTTCAGTGACATGTCACAAGATGACAGTGGAGAGCTACAGTAGCTAACTATGCTAGTGCCAGCTAGTAAAAACAGCAACCAGGCTAGCTAGATAATGGATGGAGGGAAAATGTGGCATTTACAAGACAATCAGGCAAAGCCCTTTTCAACCCCCTGCCCGTTTTCCCGCCTTTTTAGATATATATATATATATATATATTTATTTATTTATATATATATATAAAGATTCTGTCGTTGTCAGCTCTGATATGTGCTCCATAGGGGGACTCTCCATCACATATGAGTCCCCCTATATCACAAATTCAAGGTATTTTGGGGAGGCTTTGCTCAAGGGGGCGGAGACTGCTTGAAAGCAAGTGTCCTGGGGAGGGGCTCATTGACCTTGGCCCCAGGCGATATTGGACAGCACCCAAGGGGGCGCACCCGGGCAGGGTGCAGTAATGGGGTTATCGCTTCTCGGCCTTTTGGCTAAGATCAAGTGTAGTATCTGTTCTTATCAGTTTAATATCTGATATGTCCCCCAGAGGGGGACTACATATTAAACGGATTTTTAGGACAGGGAGACGGAAAAGGGGCTTGCTCCATCCGCTCCACGCATCGACCCGGTATTGCAGCGCCTCCGGGAACGGTGCACCCTCCTCTTTGTGTTGAAAAGCAAAAGCCCAGTGAGCGTGCATTAGTGGGGAAAAAGAAGACGGCCAGCGAGAGCGAGTGGAAAGTGTTTTTGTTGAGTGGAAAGTGTTTTTGTTGAGTGGAGAGTGTTTTTGTTGAGTGGAAAGTGTTTTTGTTGAGTGGAAAGCGTTTGGCTTCCTAATCGATTTAGGAGACACATGCCAAAACATGGGCGCAGCGGTTTCCTTGGCCACCTGAAGGGCAGGTGCTGGCAGAAGCAAACGGCAGCACTTTCAGTGACATGTCACAAGATGACAGTGGAGAGCTACAGTAGCTAACTATGCTAGTGCCAGCTAGTAAAAACAGCAACCAGGCTAGCTAGATAATGGATGGAGGGAAAATGTGGCATTTACAAGACAATCAGGCAAAGCCCTTTTCAACCCCCTGCCCGTTTTCCCGCCTTTTTAGATATATATATATATATATATATTTATTTATTTATATATATATATAAAGATTCTGTCGTTGTCAGCTCTGATATGTGCTCCATAGGGGGACTCTCCATCACATATGAGTCCCCCTATATCACAAATTCAAGGTATTTTGGGGAGGCTTTGCTCAAGGGGGCGGAGACTGCTTGAAAGCAAGTGTCCTGGGGAGGGGCTCATTGACCTTGGCCCCAGGCGATATTGGACAGCACCCAAGGGGGCGCACCCGGGCAGGGTGCAGTAATGGGGTTATCGCTTCTCGGCCTTTTGGCTAAGATCAAGTGTAGTATCTGTTCTTATCGGTACTAGCGTGGAGCAAGGACGCGCAGCGATCGCTTCCCTCCGGAGTCGTGCGGTGGATGGGGCCAGGTGGGAAGGTGGGAGAGGAGAGCGCAACGGGGACGTCCCAAGGGATGGCTGCCGGGAGAGGGTCGGTCCCGAGGGCCGGCCTGAAGAACACCCTCCGCTTCGTGTGGAGGGACGCCGGGGAGCCGAAGATGACCTGGGAGGTCTTTGCCCGGCGAGTGGTGGTCGGGGCACTGAAGCTTTCGGTGGCGGAGGTCCTCTGCCTTCAGGACAACGCCCAGGAGAGGGCCTACGACGTGACGTTGCAGACGGAGGGCCTGACGGCGGCGGTGGAGGCCAGGTGCCGGGTCCAGGGGAAGGAGCAGCCCCTCAGCTCCTTCGAGGTGGTGAACCTGAGCCGGCCGAACCTGAGGGTCGTCACGGTTCACCTCTACAACCCTCACGTGCCGGACAGCGCCATAGCCGGTTTCCTGGGCCGCTACGGGGAGGTGCTGTCCGGGGCCCGGTACGTGAGGGGGGCCGGGGGTATGGGATTCTGGAACGGGCGGCGGCAGTTCCAGGTCCTCCTTGGGGAGGACCCCGCGGGCCTGGACGGGCTGAAGCACCCCCCGGCGTACTTCGCGCTGGGGGCGGATAGGGGGTATCTTTTTTACCCCCGCCAGCCCCCCTGCTGCAGGAGGTGCCGTGGGGTTGGGCACACGGAGTCCACCTGCGGGGGGGCCCGGTGCCGGGACTGCGGTAAGGACGGGCACGTGGCGCGGGACTGCACGGCCGAGAAGACCTGCCACGGGTGCGGGCAGCCGGGCCACCTGTTCCGGGAGTGCCAGGTGAGGGGCCGCAGCTACGCCGGGGTGGTCGGGGGGGCGGTGAGGGCCCCAAGGCAGGAGGGGTCGGAGGCGGCGGCGGTGGTCGGCGGTGCGCCAGCCGCGGGGGGCGCCACTGACGAGGCGGTCGGTGTGGTCCGGGAGGCGGCGATGGCGGCGGCGGCGGCAGCAGCGCGACGGGGGGAAGATCTCCGTCCCCTGGAGGTGGTGCTGGAGGAGGTGAGGGGGGACACGCGAGTTAGGGGGGACGAGGCGGTGGACCCGGCGAGCGCCGTCGGCGGTACCGGGCAGGGGCAGACGGCCCCGGTGCAGGACGGGCCTTCGGGAGTGGGGGGGACCGACCACGGCCGTGGGCTCGACCGGCTGCAGGAGGCCATGGACGCGGTGCAGGTGGGCCCGGGGGCCCCCGCAGCGAAGACCGCTCGCCGCAAGGCGGGTAGTTTGGACGGCGGAGAGGGTGTGGAGGAGTCCCCGGGGGAGGGTCATTCTAAGCGGGCGAAGGGGGTGGTGGGGCAGGGACCGGTGGGGGCCGAGGCCCTGTCGCTCCCGGGCTCCCTGACACTCACACCGGAGCAGTTGGCCGGGTTCGGGGCGGTGGGCGTGGTCCCGAATCCGGTGCCGGCCTCCTGGGGGGACATCATGGACGTGGGGGAGGAGTCGCCCTCGGGGGAGTCGGAGGGGGATTTGTACACGTAGGGTGTGTGTGTGGTTTGGTTGTGTGTGTGTGTGTGTAGAGGTTTTTTTGGGTTCTTTTTCTGTTATTATTGTAAGTAATGTCAGTCACTGTGGGCACTTTTAATGTACGGGGGTTGAGGGACACGGTGAAGAGGTTGGCGGTTTTTGAGTTTTTGGGGGGTCTGGATTTTACTTTTTGTTTTCTGCAGGAGGTGCATTTACGGGATGGGGGGGATGTCGGGAGGTTCGGGAGGGAGTGGGTGAAGGGCGGGTCGCTTTGGAGTGTTGGGGGGGTGCATTCTTCGGGGGTGGGCATTTTGTTTGGGAGTAGGGAAGTGCGGGTGGAGGGGGTTTTTGTTGTGGTGCAGGGCAGGGTGTTGGGGGCGGATGTGAGGGTGGGGTTGTTGAGGGTGAGGGTGATATGTGTGTACGGGCCACAGGGGGCGGCGGACAGGAGGGACATGGTCGGTCTGTTGGCGCCTCACTGCGCCACGGACCGGCCGGTCATCATTGGGGGGGATTTTAATGTGGAGTTTGGGGGCACGGGTGATGCGAGTGTGGGGGCTTTAGAGGGGTTGTTAGCGGGGCATGGATTGGTGGATGGGGGTGGGCGCACTACCCCGCGATTGGTCGGTCCCACGTGGCGTAATTCCCGTGGGGTCCAGAAGCGTTTAGACTACGTCTTCGTGTCAAGGTCTTTGGGTCTGGAGTCGGGGCGGGTGCTCCCCGTCTTCTTCTCGGACCATGATGGGGTCCTCATGACGGTCCGGGCGCAGGTGCCGGTCTTTGGCCGCTCCTACTGGCGCCTCAACTTGGGGGTCCTGGAGGAGCAGGATTTCTGCTCCTCACTGGCCCACTTCTACCAGGGCCTGGTGGGCCTTAAGCCCATGTGTGCGGGAGTGGTCGAGTGGTGGGAGATTGCTAAGGTCCGCTTGCGGGACTTTATCCAGGGGCACTGCCGGAGGAGGGCGAGGGCCCTGAGGGGGGAGACCGCGTGGCTGCAGCGACAGCTAGAGCTGGAGCATTCCTGGGAGAACCATGGAATGTCCCCCGACGTGCAGCTGTGCGCCTGCCTCAGGGCCCAGTTGCGAACCATCTACGAGCGCCGGGCGCGCGCCTTCCTTCGGGGGGCACGTCGGCAGTTCTTGGAGCGGAACGAGACGTGCTCAGCCTCCTTCTTCGCCGAGGTCAAGGCGGCGAGGGGGAGGTCAGTGTTCACGGGGGTGAAGGACTCGCAGGGCCGCATAGCAACGGAGCCGGCCCGTATGGTGGAGGCCGCCACCGAGCACTTCCGTGCTTTCTTTAGCGCTAGGGAGGTGGACGAGGGCTATGGTGGGGTCTTCCTGGATCGGTTGACCCGGCGGGCGCCTCCTGATGTGGCGGAGGCCATGGAGGCCCCGTTATCCCTGGGGGAGCTGGAGGGGGCTCTCCGGCGCATGGGCCGGCGGAAGGTGCCGGGCCTCGACGGGCTGCCGGCCGAGTTCTACCTCAGGTTCTGGGGGGTGCTCGGCCCGGCGGTCCTCGAGGTCCTCACGGAGGTCCTCCGCACGGCGTCCCTGGGAGGGTCGATGGCCGTCGGTGTGCTGTCCCTCCTGTTCAAGAGGGGGGACACGACCGACCTGGGCAACTGGCGGCCGTTGACCATGCTGTGCGTGGACTACAAGTTGTTGGCCAAGGTGTTGGCTGACCGTCTGCGCACGGCACTCCCATACGTCGTGCACGAGGACCAGACCTGTGGTGTGGAGGGTCGGTCTGTGCGCTGGAACCTCCAGCTGATCCGGGATGCCATAGCGTATGTCGAGGACCGCGGGTTGCCTCTGATGGTGGCCGGCCTCGACCAGGCAAAGGCTTTCGATAGGGTCCACAGGGGTTTTCTGTTCCGGGTGTTAGAGAGGCTAGGGATAGGGCACGTTTTCAGGGGGTGGCTGAGTACTTTGTACTCAGTCGCGGGGTGCACTGTTTCGATTAATGGGCACTTGGGGCCAAGGTTTGATTTGGTTTCGGGGGTCCGGCAGGGGTGTCCGCTCTCACCCTTGCTGTTCATCCTTTACATGGAGCCCCTAGCGGCGGCCATTCGGGCCGACCCGGGTGTTGATGGATTGCTGGTACCAGGTAGCGGGGGCCTGCGGGTCAAGATGACTCAGTATGCAGACGACACCACTCTGCTGCTGGGGAGCGACGCTAGCCTGATCCGGTCCCTGCGGGTCTTCCAGGACTTCACACGAGCGTCGGGCGCGGTGCTCAATCTCGCCAAGTCCTCGGTGAAGTTTTTCGGGCGCTGGAAGGACAGGACGGATGTACCAGGGGGTTTGCCTCTCTGTGACGGTCCCCTGCGGATCTTAGGGGTGTACTTTGAGGCAGCCGGGTGCGCCACGGCCAACTGGACCAGGCGCCTGGAGGAGGTCGGGCGGAGGCTCTCGCTGTGGCGTGCCAGGACCTTGACATTCGTGGGGAAAGTCTTGGTCCTGAAGATCGATGTGCTGCCTTCCCTCCTCTTTCTGGCCTACGTGTATCCACTGCCGGCTAGCATGCGGAGGTCTCTCACCCGCTTGGTGTTCGGTTTCGTGTGGGGGGGCCGGTACGAGTGGGTGGCGAGGGCCCGCATGCTGGCCCCAGTGGATTGCGGGGGGCGCGATGTGCCCCATTTTCCGTTGAGGCTGGATTGTGTTTTTGTGTCTTTTCTTTTGGGAGAGCTGTCCAGACCGGTGCTTCACCCTTCTGGGCACTTCCTGCGTTTTTATTTTTCCTATCCAGCCAGGCATCTGGTGGAGTGGTCCAACCTGGGCCCCCGGGCGGAGCAGCTGCCGTGGCACTTTGGCCATGCGGCCAAATGGCTCCGTGCCCACCCTGCGGCCAGGGATCCGGCGCTGGGCCGGGATCAGAGGGCCCTGTATGCCGAGTTGAGGCGGGGCGTCTGTGCACCAGCCGTGGTGGGGGTCCCCGCTACGGTTTGGCGGTCTATCCAGCCGCCGGGCCTCGACAACGGGCTCAGGGACCTGAATTGGCAGTGCCTGCACAGGGCCCTGCCTGTGCGTGACATCTTGCACAGGCACGGGCTGGCACGGACCTCGGTGTGCCCGAGGGCCACCTGTAGCGGTGACGAGTCCATACGACACGTCATGTGGGACTGTCCTTTCGCTGGGGTAGTGTGGGCGAGGGCGGGGGTTTTGCTGGGGGCGGTGGATAGGGGTTTTGTGTTGTCATGGGCACGGGTGGAGCGGGGTGTGAGTGGGGCAGTGAGGGGTGCTAGGGCACGGGCGGTGGTGTGGCTGGTGGTCAGCCTGTACAAGAAGGGGTTGTGGGAGGGCAGGCAGGAGCTGGTCAGGAGCGGGAGGGATGTGGGGGTTGAGTGGGTAGTGAGGAGGGTGGAGGGGGAGTTGAGGGAGAGGATCCGGTGGGATCTGAGGAGGTGGGGCCACCATGCCGCCCGCGAGAGGTGGAAGGGGGGGCTCGGGTTTCTTTGAGGGAGTTTGGGGGTGTTGTTGCTGGGGTTTTGAGGTGTGGGGAGTTGGTTATGGGTGTATTGTGTGTGTGTGATGTTGCTGTGGGGTTATTCGTGTGGTGGGTTGGGGCAGGGGCCAGTGTGGTGTGTGTCTTGTTGTATTAAAGTATGGATTGTTGTAATAAACTTGGTTTAAAAACAAAAAAAAAAATCTGTTCTTATCAGTTTAATATCTGATATGTCCCCCAGAGGGGGACTACATATTAAACGGATTTTTAGGACAGGGAGACGGAAAAGGGGCTTGCTCCATCCGCTCCACGCATCGACCCGGTATTGCAGCGCCTCCGGGAACGGTGCACCCTCCTCTTTGTGTTGAAAAGCAAAAGCCCAGTGAGCGTGCATTAGTGGGGAAAAAGAAGACGGCCAGCGAGAGCGAGTGGAAAGTGTTTTTGTTGAGTGGAAAGTGTTTTTGTTGAGTGGAGAGTGTTTTTGTTGAGTGGAAAGTGTTTTTGTTGAGTGGAAAGCGTTTGGCTTCCTAATCGATTTAGGAGACACATGCCAAAACATGGGCGCAGCGGTTTCCTTGGCCACCTGAAGGGCAGGTGCTGGCAGAAGCAAACGGCAGCACTTTCAGTGACATGTCACAAGATGACAGTGGAGAGCTACAGTAGCTAACTATGCTAGTGCCAGCTAGTAAAAACAGCAACCAGGCTAGCTAGATAATGGATGGAGGGAAAATGTGGCATTTACAAGACAATCAGGCAAAGCCCTTTTCAACCCCCTGCCCGTTTTCCCGCCTTTTTAGATATATATATATATATATATATTTATTTATTTATATATATATATAAAGATTCTGTCGTTGTCAGCTCTGATATGTGCTCCATAGGGGGACTCTCCATCACATATGAGTCCCCCTATATCACAAATTCAAGGTATTTTGGGGAGGCTTTGCTCAAGGGGGCGGAGACTGCTTGAAAGCAAGTGTCCTGGGGAGGGGCTCATTGACCTTGGCCCCAGGCGATATTGGACAGCACCCAAGGGGGCGCACCCGGGCAGGGTGCAGTAATGGGGTTATCGCTTCTCGGCCTTTTGGCTAAGATCAAGTGTAGTATCTGTTCTTATCAGTTTAATATCTGATATGTCCCCCAGAGGGGGACTACATATTAAACGGATTTTTAGGACAGGGAGACGGAAAAGGGGCTTGCTCCATCCGCTCCACGCATCGACCCGGTATTGCAGCGCCTCCGGGAACGGTGCACCCTCCTCTTTGTGTTGAAAAGCAAAAGCCCAGTGAGCGTGCATTAGTGGGGAAAAAGAAGACGGCCAGCGAGAGCGAGTGGAAAGTGTTTTTGTTGAGTGGAAAGTGTTTTTGTTGAGTGGAGAGTGTTTTTGTTGAGTGGAAAGTGTTTTTGTTGAGTGGAAAGCGTTTGGCTTCCTAATCGATTTAGGAGACACATGCCAAAACATGGGCGCAGCGGTTTCCTTGGCCACCTGAAGGGCAGGTGCTGGCAGAAGCAAACGGCAGCACTTTCAGTGACATGTCACAAGATGACAGTGGAGAGCTACAGTAGCTAACTATGCTAGTGCCAGCTAGTAAAAACAGCAACCAGGCTAGCTAGATAATGGATGGAGGGAAAATGTGGCATTTACAAGACAATCAGGCAAAGCCCTTTTCAACCCCCTGCCCGTTTTCCCGCCTTTTTAGATATATATATATATATATATATTTATTTATTTATATATATATATAAAGATTCTGTCGTTGTCAGCTCTGATATGTGCTCCATAGGGGGACTCTCCATCACATATGAGTCCCCCTATATCACAAATTCAAGGTATTTTGGGGAGGCTTTGCTCAAGGGGGCGGAGACTGCTTGAAAGCAAGTGTCCTGGGGAGGGGCTCATTGACCTTGGCCCCAGGCGATATTGGACAGCACCCAAGGGGGCGCACCCGGGCAGGGTGCAGTAATGGGGTTATCGCTTCTCGGCCTTTTGGCTAAGATCAAGTGTAGTATCTGTTCTTATCAGTTTAATATCTGATATGTCCCCCAGAGGGGGACTACATATTAAACGGATTTTTAGGACAGGGAGACGGAAAAGGGGCTTGCTCCATCCGCTCCACGCATCGACCCGGTATTGCAGCGCCTCCGGGAACGGTGCACCCTCCTCTTTGTGTTGAAAAGCAAAAGCCCAGTGAGCGTGCATTAGTGGGGAAAAAGAAGACGGCCAGCGAGAGCGAGTGGAAAGTGTTTTTGTTGAGTGGAAAGTGTTTTTGTTGAGTGGAGAGTGTTTTTGTTGAGTGGAAAGTGTTTTTGTTGAGTGGAAAGCGTTTGGCTTCCTAATCGATTTAGGAGACACATGCCAAAACATGGGCGCAGCGGTTTCCTTGGCCACCTGAAGGGCAGGTGCTGGCAGAAGCAAACGGCAGCACTTTCAGTGACATGTCACAAGATGACAGTGGAGAGCTACAGTAGCTAACTATGCTAGTGCCAGCTAGTAAAAACAGCAACCAGGCTAGCTAGATAATGGATGGAGGGAAAATGTGGCATTTACAAGACAATCAGGCAAAGCCCTTTTCAACCCCCTGCCCGTTTTCCCGCCTTTTTAGATATATATATATATATATATATTTATTTATTTATATATATATATAAAGATTCTGTCGTTGTCAGCTCTGATATGTGCTCCATAGGGGGACTCTCCATCACATATGAGTCCCCCTATATCACAAATTCAAGGTATTTTGGGGAGGCTTTGCTCAAGGGGGCGGAGACTGCTTGAAAGCAAGTGTCCTGGGGAGGGGCTCATTGACCTTGGCCCCAGGCGATATTGGACAGCACCCAAGGGGGCGCACCCGGGCAGGGTGCAGTAATGGGGTTATCGCTTCTCGGCCTTTTGGCTAAGATCAAGTGTAGTATCTGTTCTTATCAGTTTAATATCTGATATGTCACCCAGAGGGGGACTACATATTAAACGGATTTTTAGGACAGGGAGACGGAAAAGGGGCTTGCTCCATCCGCTCCACGCATCGACCCGGTATTGCAGCGCCTCCGGGAACGGTGCACCCTCCTCTTTGTGTTGAAAAGCAAAAGCCCAGTGAGCGTGCATTAGTGGGGAAAAAGAAGACGGCCAGCGAGAGCGAGTGGAAAGTGTTTTTGTTGAGTGGAAAGTGTTTTTGTTGAGTGGAGAGTGTTTTTGTTGAGTGGAAAGTGTTTTTGTTGAGTGGAAAGCGTTTGGCTTCCTAATCGATTTAGGAGACACATGCCAAAACATGGGCGCAGCGGTTTCCTTGGCCACCTGAAGGGCAGGTGCTGGCAGAAGCAAACGGCAGCACTTTCAGTGACATGTCACAAGATGACAGTGGAGAGCTACAGTAGCTAACTATGCTAGTGCCAGCTAGTAAAAACAGCAACCAGGCTAGCTAGATAATGGATGGAGGGAAAATGTGGCATTTACAAGACAATCAGGCAAAGCCCTTTTCAACCCCCTGCCCGTTTTCCCGCCTTTTTAGATATATATATATATATATATATTTATTTATTTATATATATATATAAAGATTCTGTCGTTGTCAGCTCTGATATGTGCTCCATAGGGGGACTCTCCATCACATATGAGTCCCCCTATATCACAAATTCAAGGTATTTTGGGGAGGCTTTGCTCAAGGGGGCGGAGACTGCTTGAAAGCAAGTGTCCTGGGGAGGGGCTCATTGACCTTGGCCCCAGGCGATATTGGACAGCACCCAAGGGGGCGCACCCGGGCAGGGTGCAGTAATGGGGTTATCGCTTCTCGGCCTTTTGGCTAAGATCAAGTGTAGTATCTGTTCTTATCAGTTTAATATCTGATATGTCCCCCAGAGGGGGACTACATATTAAACGGATTTTTAGGACAGGGAGACGGAAAAGGGGCTTGCTCCATCCGCTCCACGCATCGACCCGGTATTGCAGCGCCTCCGGGAACGGTGCACCCTCCTCTTTGTGTTGAAAAGCAAAAGCCCAGTGAGCGTGCATTAGTGGGGAAAAAGAAGACGGCCAGCGAGAGCGAGTGGAAAGTGTTTTTGTTGAGTGGAAAGTGTTTTTGTTGAGTGGAGAGTGTTTTTGTTGAGTGGAAAGTGTTTTTGTTGAGTGGAAAGCGTTTGGCTTCCTAATCGATTTAGGAGACACATGCCAAAACATGGGCGCAGCGGTTTCCTTGGCCACCTGAAGGGCAGGTGCTGGCAGAAGCAAACGGCAGCACTTTCAGTGACATGTCACAAGATGACAGTGGAGAGCTACAGTAGCTAACTATGCTAGTGCCAGCTAGTAAAAACAGCAACCAGGCTAGCTAGATAATGGATGGAGGGAAAATGTGGCATTTACAAGACAATCAGGCAAAGCCCTTTTCAACCCCCTGCCCGTTTTCCCGCCTTTTTAGATATATATATATATATATATATTTATTTATTTATATATATATATAAAGATTCTGTCGTTGTCAGCTCTGATATGTGCTCCATAGGGGGACTCTCCATCACATATGAGTCCCCCTATATCACAAATTCAAGGTATTTTGGGGAGGCTTTGCTCAAGGGGGCGGAGACTGCTTGAAAGCAAGTGTCCTGGGGAGGGGCTCATTGACCTTGGCCCCAGGCGATATTGGACAGCACCCAAGGGGGCGCACCCGGGCAGGGTGCAGTAATGGGGTTATCGCTTCTCGGCCTTTTGGCTAAGATCAAGTGTAGTATCTGTTCTTATCAGTTTAATATCTGATATGTCCCCCAGAGGGGGACTACATATTAAACGGATTTTTAGGACAGGGAGACGGAAAAGGGGCTTGCTCCATCCGCTCCACGCATCGACCCGGTATTGCAGCGCCTCCGGGAACGGTGCACCCTCCTCTTTGTGTTGAAAAGCAAAAGCCCAGTGAGCGTGCATTAGTGGGGAAAAAGAAGACGGCCAGCGAGAGCGAGTGGAAAGTGTTTTTGTTGAGTGGAAAGTGTTTTTGTTGAGTGGAGAGTGTTTTTGTTGAGTGGAAAGTGTTTTTGTTGAGTGGAAAGCGTTTGGCTTCCTAATCGATTTAGGAGACACATGCCAAAACATGGGCGCAGCGGTTTCCTTGGCCACCTGAAGGGCAGGTGCTGGCAGAAGCAAACGGCAGCACTTTCAGTGACATGTCACAAGATGACAGTGGAGAGCTACAGTAGCTAACTATGCTAGTGCCAGCTAGTAAAAACAGCAACCAGGCTAGCTAGATAATGGATGGAGGGAAAATGTGGCATTTACAAGACAATCAGGCAAAGCCCTTTTCAACCCCCTGCCCGTTTTCCCGCCTTTTTAGATATATATATATATATATATATTTATTTATTTATATATATATATAAAGATTCTGTCGTTGTCAGCTCTGATATGTGCTCCATAGGGGGACTCTCCATCACATATGAGTCCCCCTATATCACAAATTCAAGGTATTTTGGGGAGGCTTTGCTCAAGGGGGCGGAGACTGCTTGAAAGCAAGTGTCCTGGGGAGGGGCTCATTGACCTTGGCCCCAGGCGATATTGGACAGCACCCAAGGGGGCGCACCCGGGCAGGGTGCAGTAATGGGGTTATCGCTTCTCGGCCTTTTGGCTAAGATCAAGTGTAGTATCTGTTCTTATCAGTTTAATATCTGATATGTCCCCCAGAGGGGGACTACATATTAAACGGATTTTTAGGACAGGGAGACGGAAAAGGGGCTTGCTCCATCCGCTCCACGCATCGACCCGGTATTGCAGCGCCTCCGGGAACGGTGCACCCTCCTCTTTGTGTTGAAAAGCAAAAGCCCAGTGAGCGTGCATTAGTGGGGAAAAAGAAGACGGCCAGCGAGAGCGAGTGGAAAGTGTTTTTGTTGAGTGGAAAGTGTTTTTGTTGAGTGGAGAGTGTTTTTGTTGAGTGGAAAGTGTTTTTGTTGAGTGGAAAGCGTTTGGCTTCCTAATCGATTTAGGAGACACATGCCAAAACATGGGCGCAGCGGTTTCCTTGGCCACCTGAAGGGCAGGTGCTGGCAGAAGCAAACGGCAGCACTTTCAGTGACATGTCACAAGATGACAGTGGAGAGCTACAGTAGCTAACTATGCTAGTGCCAGCTAGTAAAAACAGCAACCAGGCTAGCTAGATAATGGATGGAGGGAAAATGTGGCATTTACAAGACAATCAGGCAAAGCCCTTTTCAACCCCCTGCCCGTTTTCCCGCCTTTTTAGATATATATATATATATATATATTTATTTATTTATATATATATATAAAGATTCTGTCGTTGTCAGCTCTGATATGTGCTCCATAGGGGGACTCTCCATCACATATGAGTCCCCCTATATCACAAATTCAAGGTATTTTGGGGAGGCTTTGCTCAAGGGGGCGGAGACTGCTTGAAAGCAAGTGTCCTGGGGAGGGGCTCATTGACCTTGGCCCCAGGCGATATTGGACAGCACCCAAGGGGGCGCACCCGGGCAGGGTGCAGTAATGGGGTTATCGCTTCTCGGCCTTTTGGCTAAGATCAAGTGTAGTATCTGTTCTTATCGGTACTAGCGTGGAGTAAGGACGTGCAGCGATCGCTTCCCTCCGGAGTCGTGCGGTGGATGGGGCCAGGTGGGAAGCTGGGAGAGGAGAGCGCAACGGGGTCGTCCCAAGGGATGGCTGCCGGGAGAGGGTCGGTCCCGAGGGCCGGCCTGAAGAACACCCTCCGCTTCGTGTGGAGGGACGCTGCGGAGCCGAAGATGACCTGGGAGGTCTTTGCCCGGCGAGTGGTGGTGGGGGCACTGAAGCTTTCGGTGGCGGAGGTCCTCTGCCTACAGGACAACGCCCAGGAGAGGGCCTACGACCTCACGTTGCAGACGGAGGGCCTGACAGCGGCGGTGGAGGCCAGGTGCCGGGCCCAGGGGAAGGAGCAGCCCCTCAGCTCCTTCGAGGTGGTGAACCTGAGCCGGCCGAATCTGAGGGTCGTCACCGTACACCTCTACAACCCTCACGTGCCGGACAGCGCCATAGCCGGCTTCCTGGGCCGCTACGGGGAGGTGCTGTCCGGGGCCCGGTACGTGAGGGGGGCCGGGGGTATGGGATTCTGGAACGGGCGGCGGCAGTTCCAGGTCCTCCTTGGGGAGGACCCCGCGGGCCTGGACGGGCTGAAGCACCCCCCGGCGTACTTCGCGCTGGGGGCGGATAGGGGGTATCTTTTTTACCCCCGCTAGCCCCCCTGCTGCAGGAGGTGCCGTGGGGTCGGGCACACGGAGTCCACCTGCGGGGGGGCCCGGTGCCGGGACTGCGGCAAGGACGGGCACGTGGCGCGGGACTGCACGGCCGCGAAGACCTGCCACGGGTGCGGGCAGCCGGGCCACCTGTTCCGGGAGTGCCAGGTGAGGGGCCGCAGCTACGCCGGGGTGGTCGGCGGGGCGGTGAGGGCCCCAAGGCAGGAGGGGTCGGAGGCGACGGCGGTGGTCGGCGAGGAGGCGAGGGGCAGCGGTGCGCCTGATGTGGGGGGTGCCACTGACGAGGCGGTCGGTGCGGTCCGGGAGGCGGCGATGGCAGCGGCGGCGGCGGCGGTGCGACGGGGGGAGGGTCTCCGTCCCCTGGAGGTCGTGCTGAAGGAGGTGAGGGAGGACGTGCGAGTCAGGGGGGACGAGGCGGTGGACCCGGCGAGCGCCGTCGGCGGTACCGGGCAGGGGCAGACGGCCCCGGTGCAGGACGGGCCTTCGGGAGTGGGGGGGACCGACCACGGCCGTGGGCTCGACCGGCTGCAGGAGGCCATGGACGCGGTGCAGGTGGGCCCGGGGGCCCCCGCAGCGAAGACCGCTCGCCGCAAGGCGGGTAGTTTGGACGGCGGAGAGGGTGTGGAGGAGTCCCCGGGGGAGGGTCATTCAAAGCGGGCGAAGGGGGTGGTGGGGCAGGGTCCGGTGGGGGCCGAGGCCCTGTCGCTCCCGAGCTCCCGGACACTCACACCGGAGCAGTTGGCCGGGATCGGGGCGGTGGGCGTGGTCCCGAATCCGGTGCCGGCCTCCTGGGGGGACATCATGGACGTGGGGGAGGAGTCGCCCTCGGGGGAGTCGGAGGGGGACTTGTACACATAGGGTGTGTGTGTGGTTTGGGTGTGTGTGTGTGTGTGTAGAGTTTTTTTTTGGGTTCTTTTTCTGTTATTATTGTAAGTAATGTCAGTCACTGTGGGCACTTTTAATGTACGGGGGTTGAGGGACACGGTGAAGAGGTTGGCGGTTTTTGAGTTTTTGGGGGGTCTGGATTTTACTTTTTGTTTTCTGCAGGAGGTGCATTTACGGGATGGGGGGGATGTCGGGAGGTTCGGGAGGGAGTGGGTGAAGGGCGGGTCGCTTTGGAGTGTTGGGGGGGTGCATTCTTCGGGGGTGGGTATTTTGTTTGGGAGTAGGGAAGTGCGGGTGGAGGGGGTTTTTGTTGTGGTGCAGGGCAGGGTGTTGGGGGCGGATGTGAGGGTGGGGTTGTTGAGGGTGAGGGTGATATGTGTGTACGGGCCACAGGGGGCGGCGGACAGGAGGGACATGGTCGGTCTGTTGGCGCCTCACTGCGCCACGGACCGGCCGGTCATCATTGGGGGGGATTTTAATGTGGAGTTTGGGGGCACGGGTGATGCAAGCGTAGGGGCTTTAGAGGGGTTGTTAGCGGGGCATGGTTTGGTGGATGGGGGTGGGCGCACTACCCCGCGATTGGTCGGTCCCACGTGGCGTAATTCCCGTGGGGTCCAGAAGCGTTTAGACTACGTCTTCGTGTCAAGGTCTTTGGGTCTGGTGTCGGGGCGGGTGCTCCCCGTTTTCTTCTCGGACCATGATGGGGTCCTCATGACGGTCCGGGCGCAGGTGCCGGTCTTTGGCCGCTCCTACTGGCGCCTCAACTTGGGGGTCCTGGAGGAGCAGGATTTCTGCTCCTCACTGGCCCACTTCTACCAGGGCCTGGTGGGCCTTAAGCCCATGTGTGCGGGAGTGGTCGAGTGGTGGGAGATTGCTAAGGTCCGCTTGCGGGACTTTATCCAGGGGCACTGCCGGAGGAGGGCGAGGGCCCTGAGGGGGGAGACCGCATGGCTGCAGCGACAGCTAGAGCTGGAGCATTCCTGGGAGAACCATGGAATGTCCCCCGACGTGCAGCTGTGCGCCTGCCTCAGGGCCCAGTTGCGAACCATCTATGAGCGCCGGGCGCGCGCCTCCCTTCGGGGGGCACGTCGGCAGTTCTTGGAGCGGAACGAGACGTGCTCAGCCTCTTTCTTCGCCGAGGTCAAGGCGGCGAGGGGGAGGTCTGTGTTCACGGGGGTGAAGGACTCGCAGGGCCGCATAGCAACGGAGCCGGCCCGTATGGTGGAGGCCGCCACGGACCACTTCCGTGCTTTCTTTAGCGCCAGGGAGGTGGACGAGGGCTATGGTGGGGTCTTCCTGGATCGGTTGACCCGGCGGGCGCCTCCTGATGTGGCTGAGGCCATGGAGGCCCCGTTATCCCTGGGGGAGCTGGAGGGGGCTCTCCGGCGCATGGGCCGGCGGAAGGTGCCGGGCCTCGACGGGCTGCCGGCCGAGTTCTACCTCAGGTTCTGGGGGGTGCTCGGCCCGGCGGTCCTCGAGGTCCTCACGGAGGTCCTCCGCACGGCGTCCCTGGGAGGGTCGATGGCCGTCGGTGTGCTGTCCCTCCTGTTCAAGAGGGGGGACACGACCGACCTGGGCAACTGGCGGCCGTTGACCATGCTGTGCGTGGACTACAAGTTGTTGGCCAAGGTGTTGGCTGACCGTCTGCGCACGGCACTCCCATACGTCGTGCACGAGGACCAGACCTGTGGTGTGGAGGGTCGGTCTGTGCGCTGGAACCTCCAGCTGATCCGGGATGCCATAGCGTATGTCGAGGACCGCGGGCTGCCTCTGATGGTGGCCGGCCTCGACCAGGCAAAGGCTTTCGATAGGGTCCACAGGGGTTTTCTGTTCCGGGTGTTAGAGAGGCTAGGGATAGGGCACGTTTTCAGGGGGTGGCTGAGTACTTTGTACTCGGTCGCGGGGTGCACTGTTTCTATTAATGGGCACTTGGGGCCGAGGTTTGATTTGGTTTCGGGGGTCCGGCAGGGGTGTCCGCTCTCACCCTTGCTGTTCATCCTTTACATGGAGCCCCTAGCGGCGGCCATTCGGGCCGACCCGGGTGTTGATGGATTGCTGGTACCAGGTAGCGGGGGCCTGCGGGTCAAGATGACTCAGTATGCAGACGACACCACTCTGCTGCTGGGGAGCGACGCTAGCCTGATCCGGTCCCTGCGGGTCTTCCAGGACTTCACACGAGCGTCGGGCGCGGTGCTCAATCTCGCCAAGTCCTCGGTGAAGTTTTTCGGGCGCTGGAAGGACAGGACGGATGTACCAGGGGGTTTGCCTCTCTGTGACGGTCCCCTGCGGATCTTAGGGGTGTACTTTGAGGCAGCCGGGTGCGCCACGGCCAACTGGACCAGGCGCCTGGAGGTGGTCGGGCGGAAGCTCTCGCTGTGGCGGGCCAGGACCTTGACATTCGTGGGGAAAGTCTTGGTCCTGAAGATCGATGTGCTGCCTTCCCTCCTCTTTCTGGCCTACGTGTATCCACTGCCGGCTAGCATGCGGAGGTCTCTCACCCGCTTGGTGTTCGGTTTCGTGTGGGGGGGCCGGTACGAGTGGGTGGCGAGGGCCCGCATGCTGGCCCCAGTGGATTGCGGGGGGCGCGATGTGCCCCATTTTCCGTTGAGGCTGGATTGTGTTTTTGTGTCTTTTCTTTTGGGAGAGCTGTCCAGACCGGTGCTTCACCCTTCTGGGCACTTCCTGCGTTTTTTACTTTTCCTATCCAGCCAGGCATCTGGTGGAGTGGTCCAACCTGGGCCCCCGGGCGGAGCAGCTGCCGTGGCACTTTGGCCATGCGGCCAAATGGCTCCGTGCCCACCCTGCGGCCAGGGATCCGGCGCTGGGCCGGGATCAGAGGGCCCTGTATGCCGAGTTGAGGCGGGGCGTCTGTGCACCAGCCGTGGTGGGGGTCCCCGCTACGGTTTGGCGGTCTATCCAGCCGCCGGGCCTCGACAACGGGCTCAGGGACCTGAATTGGCAGTGCCTGCACAGGGCCCTGCCTGTGCGTGACATCTTGCACAGGCACGGGCTGGCACGGACCTCGGTGTGCCCGAGGGCCACCTGTAGCGGTGACGAGTCCATACGACACGTCATGTGGGACTGTCCTTTCGCTGGGGTAGTGTGGGCGAGGGCGGGGGTTTTGCTGGGGG